>NC_039368.1:101937109-101964496 GCF_003573695.1 Papaver somniferum
TTTTTTTTTTTCATGGTATCTCAATCACTCTAATTCACCCTAGCATTGGTAACAACTTGAATCGTGAGCCCCACCAAATCACTTAGAAACATATTTAAAAAGAAAAATAAAAACAAAAGTGAAAAGGACTCAACGAGATATGGCGAAACTACCATGTTATTTTTAACACCTGAGCTCTGTGCTTTTATGAATAGACTCTTCTAGATGTTGCCATCTAATCAGATTGGTTCCTCAACTCCTACAACCAAAATGCTTCCATCCACTTAGATTGGTTAGTGCAATCCTTAATAGGCATAAATTTCTAGGCTCTGGAGTTTATTTATTCATACTGCAACTAAAACGTTTCTCCCATACCCCCAAACTTAAATCTAACATTGTCCTCAATGTTCTAAAGATAAAATTAAAAGCATGAACAAGGAGAAACTGTTACCATTTGAAGCAAAAGAGATAAGGAAAGATATTACCGTGTCGCATGAATGTTGGGTTACCTACCAAGAAGTGCTAAGTTTAAAGTCTTCAGCCAGACTAAGGATTAGTCACCTCATAGGATCATAAAGTAATAGCCGAAATTTCTGTGGGTCATCAAAACCAAATAAAGCTATCACAAATAAAAGGAATCTGCAACCTGTCAAGAAAATAAACAAATAAAGCACACCCTTGTCTAGTTTCCTGTTTAAGACAACTACATCTAGCTGTGGTTCAGGTTCTATAACTGGGTCCAAATAAAATATTTTCATGGGTTGGAATTCCTCAAAGCTAAGATCCGGTTCAGGTATTAGAGTCTGAAGAAACTCAAGTAAAAATTTAAAAGCACATAATAATAACCTGAATAATTGAGGATCCTTAAAGTCAATCAGTTTTGACTCCCACAATCGAACTGGTGGTCAATCTTAAGAAAATGTATCAACCCTATTCTCTTAAAGTAATTAGGTTTAGTCTCAAAACTAAATAATTGACACATCTGAAATTTATACGTTCCCACAATTGGTTGAAAAATATTTGGTGGGAAAACAAAGTCGATCTTGGTATCATAGCCTGGTCTAACCTCATCAACCATAGGATGGGTTTCTAACAACTGAACTTCCTTATGGACATCACTAGGTTCAGGAAAACGTGTGTGAAGATAATCTTGTAAAATGGTTGAGGAACATTGAGAATGATAATCACCACAAACTTAGAGTTTTGGGTATCTCTAGATAGACTAGCTACAATTTCCTTAATTTCTAGATCGTTGGAATCCTGAAAATAGTCAATTGCTTCTTCTAGGTTATACTCAAGTGACGCATCCTCACCCATATTTAATAGTTGTACGAGTTCATTTTCTTCGTCTAAGACCATTGTTTCTAAATCGCTAGACTCTAAAAAGATATTCTCAGAATAAACTCGTTCCTCTAAACCATCATCGACTTCGTAATCAAAAGGAAATACTACATCATCTAAAACGGGGGTATCTCTAGTCAAATCCTCGTCCTTTTGAATAGGTGAATAATTATTAAAATTATTTGGATTTGAACTAGAAACATTATCATTATTAAGCTCAATTGGAGTAACAAATTCCTGATCATTATGCCTACTTATTTCAAATTCTTCATCAACAATATCCTCATCATAATCATTATAATAACATGAAAATGGTTGAACCTCATCTAAACAAGTAGTGTTACCAATTTTATCCTCGTCATCTTGATTATGTGAATAACTATCTTCATTTTCAAAGGTACTATTGGAAACACTATATTGGAAATTAAGACTATTTTGAGCAGTTCTTTCCTGGGCCTCTAACAACATTTTCTGAGTCGACTCACAAGACTTTCTGATTATATCTAGGAAAGAAGGTTCACACATTGCATTGCTTTCGTCCATAAATAAGTTATTCATTTTAGGTGAACTACGTGACGACTAAAGTAACTTTTGTGTCGACTCAGCTAACTTTCGTGAAGACTCTAGTAGAGAGGAATTTTGCTCGTATGACCGGTGGGCGTATGAATAGTAATTTGGCTCACCATGGTATGGACCATAACCTACAAAAGGCTGATGTTCCCAATTACTATTCACACTATGGTCAAAGTAACATCCATTTTGAAACTCAGTCTGATATTCGTTGTATTGGCTATTGTAATACCAGTTCGACATTCTATTGCAGGGGTGTGAGTTGTCACACAAAATAAAACCCACTGACAGGGGATTCGTGGGTGGATAGAATCTTACCTCCCGTACCAGACGGGCGATGAACCGTTGAAGTCGACTCAGGCCACCGACTCCGATGTCAGTGTACGAACTCGAGGGGCCGAGACAGTATCGTAACTGTCGTCCTTCCCTGCAAACAATTTATATTTAGTCTTAACCCTTTCGTAGGGTTTTAAAAAATAATGTCCAGTCCAAAAATAAAGTATAAAAAGTGTCCAAAAATAAAAAGAAAAATTACAAAAACTAAAACCATATTTACAGTTTCTAAAAATAAAACAAAATAACTATATACAAAATATTCTTCTTCACTCCTTTCGGATTCCTCTTTTCTTTCCTTCTTTGGCGATGCTTTCCTTTTATAGTACTTTTTTCTTTCCTTGTAGCTTCGCTCCAATCTGAAAAGAATCGAAAAATACCAAAGGCGTAAAAGAGAACAAAAATTCTAAAAGAAATAAAATAAATCTAAAACCTATAACCTAATACAAATCCCCGGCAGCCGGCGCCAAAAATTGATGTAGTTTTGAAAGTGGTAGTAAAGTTCGTTCAACCCGGACTTGATAAGATTGGGTTCTAGACTTAAAATAAAAATAGAAAATATAAATACAAAAGGTTTGTCATAATATCAAGAGAGACTGAGACTCAGGATTCCACCAAATTCCATTCATGTGATTCAAATAATAATTTCAATCAATTATAGATCAAATATTAAAAATATGGACTCTTATTCTTTGCCAAAAAGTAGATTTCTGTAAATCAAAAGCATGATGTATCAAAAATACATAGACCAAGCATACACCATCAAACGAAATCACACCCATTCAATAAAAATCATAAATCGATTAAAAATCAATGCAAATAGTCATAAAAGAATTATTAGAATTACCACATGCGTGAAATAGGGCTTCCTCCTTCATCCCAGTGTTTGGGTTTAGCTCCTCATATTAATCAATTGCTCAAAATACATGTTTATAGCCCAAAAGTTGATTAAAAGATGAAATAGTGCTAAAGCAGTGAGTTTAAGACTGCCAGAAAGGGTCACAGAAGAACGATAAATTAAAAGTGCTGCTACGCTGTTGTTTTAAGACCGTCAGCCGCTGGTCGTTGTCACTATTGAAGAGCGACTGTCAGTGAGGGTCTGTTCTTCGTGTTCTTCAGCAGCAGAAAAATATTTTGATCAAACTCTGATTTCTTCTTCTATGGATCTCCTAAGGTTCCCAAACTTTCGACACCCCTTCTATATGACCCAACCAATCTATTTATATCAAAGGCCGATTAAATTTCTCCAAAATCTTCTCGAAATCTCTTCTTTCTTTTCTTGGCAGTTACGGCAATAATCTTTTCTCTAAATCGTTCCACGCGTTTCTGAGCTTTCTCGATTGTCTCAAACTCTTCCTTAGATAGATATGTATCTTTGGAAAGATTTTTAGGTATTTAGTCTCTCTAGAACTTCTAAAAATAATCTCAATAGGGTCCCGTGTATAACTCCACCTCTGTTTTGCTCCAAATCGATTTCTAGCCCAATTCAATCCATTCCAGCGCCCATACCTAGCCTGTTATGCTTAATCACGTCCAACCCAACAAATTCCAGCGATTGAATCTCTCTAAAACAACCGAGAAATTCGAACCAAGTTTCGCTCGTTGCTGCCATTTTCCCCCGCCAATTTCAGTTTTTGAACGTGAAGGGGAAAGGTTACCCCTTATCCAGTGGTCGCCCCTTATCCGCTTCTGGAGTCCGTATAACACTTGTCCCTTGGGTGCGTTTAGTAATTTTTCTGGGATGTTTTCAACACTTTTCTCGGGGTTCCTCCGGGGTATTTCTGGGATGTCACTGGTACGTCTGCTACGGAGGTTCAAATGCCACGTTTTGAGCCAATTTTGCCGCAAAAGCTTATTTCTCCAAAAACACCTACAAAGAGATAAAATACCAAAATAAATAGAAGAATGAGAACTATCAATATATAGAATCGAGACAAATTAGACACAAAAATGTGTTTATCATTGCCCGAATTTAATCTAACTTATATGTTTTAAGTTCTCAATTTTAACCCAAATAAAACACTTTAGAAGAAGATTATTATTTATCACATAAAAGTGTAATTACATTAATGATTTATACAAACCACGATTCATATTAACGATTAACATTATCTATCAAACTAACAATTACCAAATATATATTCCCCTAAGCCTGTTTGATCATGTGAAAACTCACTATTTTGAGTATGACATGGTGGTTCAGTAGAATCAGGTGATTCATAACCTTGATATGGTACCGGAGATGGTTGAATTGGAGGTGGTTGGAATCGGTGAAATGCTGAATTTGCGGTATACACTACGGAATGCCTAAGTGCATCCATTTTTGTGTGACCGCCAACATGAGTAAGTACAAGACCTTGGGACATGAAACCAATAGGAGACTGGAAATCCGTCATCTCCACATGTGCTGTTGGTGTTGCTCCTGCTGCTGTTGGTAGCTGAGTCTCTTCCACCATAGTTGAAGTGTTATGACGGCTTCTACGACCTCCACGACTTCCACGATTTCTTATACTGCTATACCGAGCATTTGAGAACTTGACCCTAACGGAGTCTCACCGGGCATTTGAGGACTTGACCCTAACGGAGTCTCAGGCGTTTCATAACTCATATTCTCCCTCTGTATCTGCAACTGTCTCAAGTGAAAATTATGGAATTGATTGATAAAAAATGTGAAATTATTCAAATGGTTCTGATACTCCTCTTGTGATGCCACCACACCATAGTATGGATAGCTCTGCTGCAGACCTTCACTACTAATTGGAACTGTAACAATATCCCCACTGGGTGATAAAGTCTGGACTTCCCAAGATATTTGAGGCATATTTGACGACCCCATTTGACTGCTAGGATACGTATATGGTTCGCCCGTCGGTGGTGGAGGTTGGCATGGAAGGTCTGTAAGTGTCAAATTGCCAATTGCTGGAAAGTCAACATTACCTAAGTTTTATGGATGAACAACAATATTTAGCTTGCATACCTTTTGCAACCAGCTGAAGTAATCAGAGTCATCTTCTGGAATTTGGATCAAATCTTCAGCTTCTTCCCAAGGTTATCCATTATTTATCAACTTTATCCAATCATCATGTGAAATTATTGAAGTTGGAAACGGGTTGATTGCTTTTACCTTTTTTTCCTAGTAGCTGAAACAGATGTCTTTCTCCGTAGTACCAAATATCCTGACCACTAATTGGACTGTAAAACACAAGTCGCCTAAGGATTAACTGTAGCATGGCTTGTGCCGTTGTTTCAAGGGACTCGTCAATTCTTGTATAAGTAGCATAATATTGATAGTAGTTATGCACAGTTGTTGCATCCTTTGAAAAACAGTGATATTTGACCATCATTAATTTGACCAACCCAATTATCATCTTTGTACTTGTACACGATTGGAAAAATTGATCGTGTTTCGTGAAGATCAGGTTTGCCGACCTTAAAGTAAGTATACCACGAATACTGAAAAATAACATTGACGAAAATTGATGTGTTAGTACATTCACCACTAGTTTGACAACTCGATAATGAATCTAATGATAGAAATGGAATCTACCTCCAATACGACCCAAAATCCATTAAAGCTATCTGTCTTCTTACATGAGCGATCACTGAGACTTATGTATAGCTCAGCTAAAATTGCATAACTCCAATCATAATTTGGCACTTTAGTTAAATCTTCTAAAGAGTCCAGAAAACCAGTTAATGCCACTGATCTAGCATTAGGGAAAAAACTTGGCCTAGCATTCGTAATATAAAAATACGTTCAAGCTCGGGATAATCTTCAACTCTGTTTATCCCCTTGCTAGGGTAACGGTTCAAAAAAGCCTTCAACCCAAACACTCTTAATCCAAATAAGTGTAATTGTCTGGATTCTGGTTTTCCTTCTGATATCCACTTTAATTGGTTAAATTGTATTATTTCACCCCATTTTTTATTCCAGTCAATATATACAAATCTAACGGTGTGAATCCTAAAAATAACATGGTCATAAAATTAAAATTTGTATGT
Organism: Papaver somniferum; assembly: GCF_003573695.1. Lineage (NCBI taxonomy): Eukaryota > Viridiplantae > Streptophyta > Magnoliopsida > Ranunculales > Papaveraceae > Papaver > Papaver somniferum. The sequence continues at coordinate 101,943,335 of NC_039368.1, forward strand.
GAAACAAACTAAAAAATTGAATCTCTAAAAATTAAAATTTGTTTCTGAACTAAAAAATTAAACTATTGAATGGAAAAATAGAACTTACCACACTCGAAATCCTTGAAAAAGAACGTATTCGCAGTGTTCCACCGACGTTCACAAATAACTCGCACAATTTGAGCCTTGTTGTTTTTGCCTTTCATGAAATATAAACGCTTCCAATGATATCTTCTCAAGGATTCTTGAACAGGTTCGGGGAATAACCCAAACAATTCTGTTAGCTCAGACCACCCACCTCTTAGTTTAGGTAAGAGAACTCGTTCGAGATGGTTACATAAATGCGTAGATAATACACCAGGTCCAACTAGCTGCCTAACATTTGCGGAATCTTGATGTTTATCCTGGATCCGTACAATATCTCTATATGTAACAGGTTTTCCTTCGTTTTTCATGTTTCTTTTTCTTTGTCTATTTGTTTTGGAACTACTCATCTTTAAGTAAAACATCGCTCTGGTCTGCTCTCTAGAGAAGGAAATAATATTATTTTTTTGTAATTGAAAATTGAAGGGAGTGGTGGAATTTATAGATGGTAGAGCACCGAGCGCAGGAGGTCGAGTTTAAATCACTACTGGTGCGTACTAGATCGGGCAATAGAGTTAAGGTCGCTGGCGGTGTAGTCTTGACCGCTCTGTAGAGACTCGATCGCTTATCTTTTTAACCATAGTGGCACGGCCAGTTTACCAGGCCAGCTGGCATGACAAATGGGTGGGTTAGTCACCCATAGGCACCGACATTATTATTCTATATTAGTTATAAATAATCACCGTTTACATTTACACTTTATGCTGATGGATAGCTGTGGGATCATATATTCTACATCTGTAAAACTTAAACACAATAATACGATAGAAAGTACAAGCATATAAGCCTGTACCAGGGACGCTCTTTTGTGTTCCAGCCCTAAAGTGCTCTGTGAAGTGCGCTCTACATTGGTTGGTATTTTTGAACCCTGATTTTGGGCATGCCTAAATCTTTCTAGGCGTACAAAGCAATAGTCCCATCTTGGGTGATCTTATAAGGGGTACCATATGGGTAGTTCAATTACCTATATACCCTTAATACAAAAATCTAAAATCAGTTTTCTAAAAAATCAAAATCAGTTTCCCTTAACATCTCTACTTCCTCCTCCTCTAGCCGAACTCTTCCCCCTCTTGCGAAAAAAAAATTCATCATCGTGATTAATTGTCGATTCGTAAAAATTTGATCGTCGATTAAACTCAACCACATAATGGCTCGTACAAAGAAAAGCAGGGGACTAGGCAAACCAAATCGTCTTCTAATCCATCAATTGAAGAAGAAGAACTAATTGAAGATGAAGGTGTAGAAACTGAAAATCAATCACCAATTGAACCAGAATCCAACTGCATCTCCAACTCCGGAAATGAGGACAAGAAAGTAAGTTTTACAAACCCAATCTCCTATTAGCTGTTTTTCATCGATTAAATGACGGTTACAGTGTTGGGTACGGCTCAAAATTGAGTTACGTTTTTAGCCGAACTGTTCTTCACAAAAGCTTCTTGTAAGTGTATATGAACAGTTCGGCATGAAATTTCAAGACGAACCTAGTCAGAGATAGAGATGCATAGGGGTTCGGCGTATTCGATAATCATAATATGTGCCGAACCTAGCACATTTACGAGGTTCGACTATTACGATATTCTCAATATGTGCCGAACCAATAACAATATTTTAACCTAAAAAATAACAAATTGATGTTCGACTCATATGATTTTCGAAATATAAGCCGAACCAGTAATTATTATTTTTTCGGGCTATTCAGGATGTTGTTCGGCTTACTATGAAACTTTCATATAAGCCGAACTAGTGTCTAGCAAAAGAGTTGAAATTGAAAGTTATAGGTTCGGCGCATGCAGTAAACAAATTCAGTGAGCCGAACCGTTCATCAATTGGTAGATTCGGCTCATAGATGTGAGCCGAACCTCAACTTGTTTCACCGAACCATGATCCAAAAAATCATCTAAACAACCTTCATAATTCTGAAAATTATCTTAATCACTAAATAAAATATTTAATCACTAATCAATATTACTAACACTAATACGTAAAGGGCAGATTTGCCATTAAAAAAATTGGGTTAAGGGATAATCTGATTTTGCTATTTCACAACCTTTTTTTGTCTTTATGCATTATATGCCTAGTAAGATTTCAGTATGCCCAAAATCAGGGTTGGTATTTTTTTGTTTTATTAAAGATTTTAAGGGCAGAAAGTCAAGTCAGGCGCTAGAGTCTGTTGTCTAAGTATTTTATAAAATGTTTCTTATCCTCTTAGTATTTGTCGTTCCTTTTTCTTCTTCCAAATTTTCTTCTCTTCTGCGTCATCATCTTCTACTCTTCAACCTTTGTTTCTTCTTTTATGTGATCACCAACTATTGATTTTCGATTCTTCAAACTCTGCTTCTTCTTTTCCGTTACCACTTCAAAGTTCCAACATGGCAAGCAAAATCACTAGAATGAGTACAAAACAAATCCAGCATGGAAGTATGGAGCTGAAGTGAAAGGCCCAGTTCAGATAGGAAAACCAGCGGTGTACGTGCATTGCAAGTTTTGTGAGAAAAATGTTAGGGAGGAATAAGTAGACTCAAGTCAAGAGACATTTGGCCCACACCCAAAAGGGTGCTGATTCCTGTCCTAGTGTACTTGCATATGTTAGACAAGAGATATTAGCTCAAGTTAGTAAGAAGAGACACAAGATCAGTTGGAATACATATTTTAAAGTTAACAAAGAGTCGCATTCTCGTGCTCAAACAGAGTCCGCGTATACTGAAATGAAACGAGAGTTTGAATCTACACCCATTGATGTTGATGTTGGTGTTCGTGGAAGTAGAGGTTCTATGGTTCATGAATATCATCCCACAAGAACCTGGTCAGCAGCCTCGTATTACACTTCATAACGATATAGATCATTGCAAGAACGTTTGTCCCGACATCGAAAGATTTTCTTCCTGAAAACGACATATCCTTAAATGTTACAAAAAATCCTTCCTTTGCTAATATGCGAAGATAAGTAGGAGAGTATGGTCGAGGACTGAAACAACCTTCCTTGTATGAGCAAAATGGTGGAAAGTGTTAAGAGAAAATGGGTAGCCATAGGAGTCGCCATCATGTCTGATGGCTGGGCAAACATAAAAAAAAGACACCTGATCAATTTTCTTGTGAACAACCCAGACGAAACTGTTTTCTTAAAATTGAAGTATGTCATGCCATGAAATGATTCCAAATGCTTGGTGCTATAGTTAAAGACATGGGAAAGGAACATGTAGTTCAACTAGTTACCGATAATGATGCTGCCTATAAGGCTGCGAAAGGTTTACTAATGCAGGAAAGGAAGAAATTATACTAGACAGCGTGTGCTGCGCATTGTATCGATTAAAAGAAAAGAAAGTAGCTATCTACATATACTCACATGGTCATGTACTTGCTATATATAATGAGGAATTTTACAAAGCCAAAATTGGTTCGTCCTGGAAACACGCTTTTTGCTACAAGAAATCTCACTTTGCAAAGTTTTCCCTGGAGTGAAGAAGCTTTGAAAGAAATGTTCACTTCTAACAAGTGGAAAAATGTATTTGTGTAGACAAACCTGATACCAAGGTGGTGAAAATGATTATAGTGAAAGATCCAAACTTCTGGCCTAGTTTGGTTTATTCTTTAGTTGGTGTCTTGAAATTTGTTGATTTAGAAATTAATCTAGCAATGAGTTTCTATATGGTGGAATGGAAAAGGCCAAAGAAGAGATAGCAGCAAACTTTGATGGAAATTTTTGTAACAAGGAGATTTGGTAAATCATCATGAAAAGTGGGATTTCCAAATGCATCGAGACCTCCACGCTGTGGCCTACTTCTTGAATCCTCGTACCCAGTGTGAAGACAATGCATCAAATCACCCTGAAATGAGAAGTGGCCTCTACAACTGTATTGAGAAAGCATTACCTAGGGGAAAATGTAGCTCTAGCTCATTTAGATATTAATATGTACTTGAATGTAGAGGGGTTCTTCGGGCGTCTTGAGACAGGGACAACTAGGAAGTCGAAAACACCCGGTGAGTATTTTATATTTCTTTTTAGCTAGTTGTGAAGTAAATCTGATTGCTAGGTGGGTTGTGTGTTTCTTTATAGATTTCTTCCTCAAGTTTTACCCGTTAAATTTCTGTGGCTTGTTGGAGGCAATCTTTCAGGCTGGGCACACCTGTCTTTCAAAAGGCTGATGTTCCATGCTCTGCAACAGGGTGTGAACAGAATTAGTCAACGTCCAATTAAGTGCATACAAAAAGAATGAATAGGTTGCACACAACCAAGCTGAATGCTCTAGTGTACATCATGTATGGCAAGAAGTTGAGCATAAGTGATTATAGAAAAGGATCAAGATGAATAGGAAGTTGATTGCACCATATTTAGATCCCATTGCTGGAATATTTTCTAAATCATCAAATGTTAAGACACCAATTACATGCTTTGTGGCTTTTAAAGAAACCAGACCAGAAGTTGGGATATGTCGTTATGATCTTCTTGACCTCCTTCGCATCAGGTTTGTTTGCGCAGTTACATTTCTTCCACTTGTGAGAAGGGAACATTTCTTCCAAAACTTCTTTACTCTGGAGCAAACTTTGCAAAGTGAGATTTGCTGTAGCGAAACGCGTGTCTTCAGATGGGTCAGTTCTCGCTTTGTAAGCTCCTCATTGTAGCAAGTATATAATCATGTGAGTGTATGTTGTGCTTTTAAATAGTCATTCTTCCTCTTTGGTAGCTCAACCAACTTCTCAAGTATTAGATTGGTACAATGCGCAACACACGGTGTTAAGTATAATCTCTTCTTTTTTCGCATTAGTAAATCTCCTGCAGCTTTATAGGCCGCAACATTATCCATAACTACTTGCACTACATACTTCTCTCCCACCTCTGCACCAAGCACCTTCAATAATTTCTTGGCATCTTTGACATACTTCGATGCATCGATGGTTTTTTAAAAAAACATCTACGTCTGATTGTCTATAAGAGATTGATTAGGTGCCTCTTTCTAATGTTGAGCCCAACCATTAGACATGATGGTGACTCCTATAACTGCCCATGTTCTCTTAGCACTTTCCACCATCTTATTTGTCTAGTTAACTTCTTCTTTAAAAATCCAGGTGTTTAACTCGTACATGGAAAGTTGTCTCAATCCTCGGCCATACTTTCTTACTATCCTATGATATTAGCAAAAAAATGACTGTTTGCAACATCAAAGGATATTCCATTTTTAAAATGGATACAACCACATTCCACTATAACTATAATCAATATTAGATAATCATCATTAAATTCTTCATTGATTATCAAGACTTAAGTCGGTTTACAAGATTGATACAAGTATTAGAACAATCTTACTTGCTCCTAGATTTATTTTCTCTCCCCTAATTTCTTATCTAACAGTCACCAAAAGAGCCCCCTCACAAATAATAACCTCTCCTTTTTATATAATGACATCTAAGAGATCCTTTATTTTCGGAATCTCTATGTGATACACTCGCTCATGTAAAATCACTCGTTCTCGCACAGACCATACTTCGCACAGATCTTCACACTTTACTCGTGACTTTGCTGACATCATCCATCACGTCATCTCAACCTTGTTGTGTGCGATCTCCCTCGTTTAAGTTATATAGTCTTCACTTCGCATACTTACTAACATGTGCGATATCTCACTCCTACAACCTTTTCTCCTCTTATTGTTCCAAACTGCTTACCACCGATCATTAAAAGTATATAGCCCCTTTACCTAGTTGTTTGAATAGTGGTGTATTATTATTGTTATATATTTTTTTAGAAGTAGAATGAACTGAAACCCTAAAAAAATCGGGTATTTTTTTCAAAATTACATTGTGTTGGTATCTTTTGGTGCTAGGTAAGTTTGTCATCTTGAGATACAAAAAAAGAAGGATACCTATTCAATATTTTTTTTGGCGGGTTTTAATAAAGTGCCACACTTTCAATTTCATGTTTAAGAAAGTGCTACCGTTTTTTTCAGTATTTATAAAATGCCACACATTTGAATTTTTCCATCCCGTTTTTTTGAGAAAACGTTTAACTGCGTTAGTGCCTACGTGGATCCTATTAAAGGACATTTAAGCCCCCAAAATCATCAAACTAGGACCGATCCAAATCACTTAATAATGTGAATCATTGCCGAGTCTTCCCCAATTAATAATCAACATTTACTATTAGATTTTGATCGTAAGGCTAGCAAAGTTGATACTAGTTAGATATATATGAAATCAAAGGGGACTTCTATCAAACAGGAGATGTGCATGTTGATGCTGAGCAATAGGTAGAGTTGTGTTCATGTTTTAAGACTCCTTTTTAGCCAATCTTCCCTGAAAATTCGAATAGGATACAGACCGAACAATCCAAATATATACAAACTCTGTAATATCATTAACCTAAGCCATTCATCTCACTGAACTAAAGACAATATCGCTCCTCTTGTTGACTGCTTTCACGGGAACAAAATCAACTTTGAACTGGTTTTTGAGTATAAACTTCAACCAAATCTGAGACGAATTTGAGCCTTTGTCTTGTATTCTTATCAACAGAAAACTCATCTATTCCTCCTTCCCATGTTTACCAATTTCCTTTTTTTTTTCCACGACAAACATTCCCAATCTTACTCAGTATTTATAAACCTAAACATAAAATTGAATGAGTTAACAATGATGAATCATCGATGTATGTATAATTACAAGTACCCAATTCATGAATTAGCTGGAGAAATTGATATACGCCAAAATCCTCAAATTCTTCAAGAACTAAAATGATCCACAAATTGAAAATTACGCACACCAAACCATCGATTGTAATTTATACAAACAAGAAAAAGATAAATTAGAACGAACCCGTATTCTCAAATTGAGAGGATTACATCTCATGGTCATGTTTGTTTATCCAGAACCATTACTTTGCTCTTGTTCCGTCTCTTCTCTTTAATCAATCTTTTAATTTATCTTTGTTCCTCTTCCGTCTGTTCTCTTCAATCAATCATTAATTGAATCATCTACCGGATCTATCATTCCAAATATATAAGTAGATGATTTTCGTGTACAGCAGAACAGGAATAGAGAAAGTTTGTGCACACAGAAGAACAAAAATGGAGAAGGGTTAGACATGAATGGGATCGGCAATCTTTTTCTTAGAAAGCCGTAAGTTCTAACTTATAAGTATGAGAAGGGTAATTAGTTAATGATACTACATCTTTTGGACTTTGTCAATAATAATTGACTGATCTAGTAGGCCCTAACGAAATAGTTAACGTGTGTGGCATTTTATATATTTTGAAAAAAACTGTGGCACTTTCTTATATCGTAAATACAAAGTGTGGCACTTTCTTAAAGTCCCTTTTTTTTTTACGGGTTCTCATCCAGGGTTATCACACAGAAGAATGAGGTTGAAGGTCGTGTGCGGGAAAGCCTATAATTATGTTCGATATGATATGAAACAAATTGCCTTCCCTTCATCTTTGCCTGATCCTTCTCACATTAAAAAGCGAAGAAAATTAACTTGGAAGGAGCGATATTATGTAAGTATTCTAATTCTCTTTAAAGCCGTTGTAATAGTCATACATTGTTATGTTGTGTGAGGTCGCTTCTTTCTGTTAAGTCCCGCCCATGAAAGTCACTTTTAAATATTTCTCAGTTAATGTTAGCTTGATATTGGGTGTTTTTAACTGTTATAGATATGGGATGTGTCAAGTGTCATTTTGTATTTTGCTAGAAATGTGTAGGAATTTGGTGGTTATTTTAGATTGTTTATTGTGCACTAGGTTTTGAAGCAAGCATCTAGGCTGTATGCAGCAAGCTGGGTAAGGGATATTGGTCCTGATCTTCAGCCAAATGACTACAAAAAGGAGGATGAGTTCACAGATAAACATGGAGTAAATACCATGGCAAAAGATAAAGAACCTTCCACATTGGAGGATCTTGGTGGGCTTCTCTAGTAAACTGCGTTCAGATCTTTACTAACAATTTACTGGTTTTTTAATTTTCTGGTAAAAAACCATATGATGTCAGTTGATTAGTTAGAGAAGTTTTTGACTTCTAGAAGCGGTTACCCTTTTTTTTTAATCAAATTATGAAAACTTCACTTGGGAAATTCAGAGTTTTTGCTTTCCTCTTAGAGGCTTATCATCCATTTCTATATTTGAACCAGAGGAACAGTTGTCCCAAAGAGCTCCAATAGATTTTGCAGGTGGTACAGAAGCACTGGATTTGCAATATCAGTTGCAAAGATGTGCAAGGAACAAAATAGCTAGAGAGGGGAAGATTTACCACGGGCAAGAGATTCAAGCAGGTTTGCAGTCAGACACTTGAATATGTAACATCATCATCAATATGTACTCTAAATGTGGGCTTATGTAACTCTGCCGGGTTAGTTTTTGATAGAATGCCTCAACGAAGCATAGGTTCATGGAACATCATGGTTAGTCTGCTTAATCAATGTGGACTAGAAAAGAAGCCTTGAGGCTTTTCAAAATAGACGGAACCCTACCAGGCGAATTCACTCTGTGAAGTATCCTGCGCACATGTGCTTGAAAATCAGCAGCCTGTGGGAGCAAACAGTTACAAGCATTTGCTTTAAAGACTGCAATGGTTCCATTGTGTTTGTAGATACCGCACTTCTTGGTGTTTATGCCAAGTGCAGTATGGTGAAAGATGCTCTTAAGGTTTTTCGTAGCATGCCGAACATGTTATAGCAGGATGTGTACATAATAATCTTTTTGAGGAAGCCCTATTGTTATTTTAAAAATCCATACAATGGGATTGGCACACGCTCAGTTTACGCTTTCAGCTGTTACAAGTGCTTGTGCAAGTCTGCCGGCTTTGATTGAAGGGAACCAGGTTCATGTGGTGTTAGTAAAAACTGGTTTTCATAGTAACAACTTTGTGATTGCGTCTCTCATAGATATGTATGCAAAATGCGGAAGCAAGCCCACTCCGTATTTTCAGGTGTTGAAGATAGGAATGTTCTCCTGTGGAATGCAATGGTATCAGGGTTCTCTAGACATGGTCACTCCATGGGTGCCATGATTTTGTTTTGAAAAATGCAGCAGGTGACTATACATCCTGATGTAATTACGTATGTTTCTGTTTTATCTGCATGTGGTCTTATGGGTTTGGTTGATATAGGGCAAAAATATTTTTGAGCTGATGATGCAAGATCAGAAAGTACACCCCAATGTTCAGCACTATCCACGCATTGTTGATCTTCTAGGAGCTGGGATGGTCAGTGAAGCTATGCTGATTCATTGTATGCCGTGTAGTGCAACTGCTTCTGTATCACTACTAGGTTCTTGCAGGAAATATGTGAACCCACGAGTTGGCTGAGGTTGCAGCAAAAAATGTCTTCGAGATTGAACCTGATAATGATGGGAATCATGCCCTGCTATCAAACATATATGCAGCTGATAGAAAATGGGATGAGGTTGCAGGATCAAGGAAACTTCTCAAGGATAGTGGGGCGAAGAAGGAAACGGGAAAGAGTTGGATTGATATTATACACAGTTTACGCATTTGTTGCGCCAGATGGATACCATCCGAGAATTATGGAGATTTATGAAAAGTTAGATGATTTAGCAGCAGAGATGAAGAAGCTGAATTACAAGGTTGAGACTGAAATTGATCTCCATGACGTGGAAGAGGAGCGGGAGGATCTCTTGAGGCACCACAGTGAGAAGCTAACTCTTGCTTTTGGGCTTATAGCTCTACCTTTTGGTGTGCCTATCAGGATAAAAAAGAACCTTCAGATCTGTAGGTACTGCCATACATTCATTATGCTTGCATCAAGAATCTCAGGGAGGAATATTATTGTGAGGGATACCGATAGGTTTCACCATTTTAGGGATGGATCTTGTACCTGTGGCGGCTTTTGGTGATATGGAACCCTAGTCTTCCTTCCTTGGTTAGTCATGAGGTCACGTCAGTGGGGTTTGAACACTAGAGCTGTTATGGCGACCTGTCTTTGAATTCGATACTGTTCGCAAAGAAGATCTGTTTTCCTAAAAGGCAATTGATATCTTTGACCAGATAAGCGCATTGGTGCATTGGATACGTTTTCTGTAGCAAAATAACTCTTATCTTTGGCAAATATTCGAGATTGAGACATGGTTTCCGAAGGTGAGACATGCATTTGTGGGTTTTTGAAGAAACTAATTCAGGTCCTTACATTTCCAGAAAGCCATCGGTAAGATCAGTTCTCTCATATGTTGTTCTAATAGAGTTGTCTATCAAGTGCTTTGTATGGTCATTTTTATTATCCTTTCTTTTACCTTTTTTAATTATTGTAGATTTAAGACCCACAAGATTGTGTCTTTTCCTTTTTGGGCAGGTGCAAGATGGTTGCCCATAAAGCCGACTAAAGAGGAAAGCATAAGTGGGAGGGAGGAGAAGTCTAACATTGTCTTTCCATTTCTCCTATATCATAGTTGTGATTGGCCACTAACTTTGGCCAATGATAACTGCAGAGTTTTTGGGATCCACCGAAGTTGAACATACTAGAAAATTTGATCCAGCACCAAGGAGGTCAACGGGTACCATCTCTCTCACCTTTTCGTTCTCTAGGTTGATGCAATTGCTCGACAACAGTATAATGACCACTGTTTTATGAAGAATTGGATTTTTAAGCAACCTTTATTCACATGGCCCACCACATGAGTGCATTCACAACTTGTAACTTGCATGGTGCATCATTGTATTTCTCTGCTCTTCATTTTTCTTAGCTGTTTAGTACAAATGCAAATTCCAAGTTCCTTAGTGTATCATCTGTTTGTGCGACTATTGAACCTTTAAATGAAATTACAGGTAAAGTTTGGTTAACTTGGTTCATACCATAAACCAAGGACCTAACCAGCTTTTGTCTAGCAGGAATAAATGGATGTCGGTCCATATAACAAAAATACATAGAGTTTGCTTATTGTTGTGCTTAGATCAGACAGGATGTACCACAAGTTAGGTTTTGAGAATGACCATCTCTCTATCTTGAACCGTAGGCCCAATAGTATTCATACAATAGCCATCTAGACAAATAAAGGAAGAACCAAAATCAATGCCAACACTGTACACATAAGACCTTCACACAAAATCTATCATTTTACTTGGTCATTAGGTGCCCATTTATATCATATTTACTGAAAAAGAAAAGGGGATTTTAATAAAGTGCCACACTTTCAATATGCAGTTTCTGAAAATGCCACCGTTTTTTTCAGAGTTTATTAAATGCCATACTCTTGACTTTTTTCATCCCGTTTTTTTGAGATAACGGTTAACGGTTGTTAGTCTCTGTTAGTGCATACGTGGCATTAAATAATCCGTACAAAATTACATAGAAGCCCCTGAATCAGTTAACAAGGATTGAGTTAATCAGTTCACTGGGATTGAGTTAACCGGCTATAGAGTAGTGAGTTAACTCGCGACTCGGTGCATCTGAGAAAAACGTGCAAGATTTGCTAACTGTCGGAATACACGTGGGATCAATCTAAGAGAAAAAATCGACGATCCATATTTTACCATATGTAAGGAACTTCAAAAGACTATTAACATGTAATTAGTTCTTAACTAATATCATATCATTTCCATTCATAAAGTAAGATTATCCATCAAAATAAAACTGAATTCTGGTACATAAAAAAAAGATCTAACACAACAAGAAGCACACACACACTTCTACTTCTTCTTAGCCTTGCTTTTCTTTCCCTTTGTGACAGGAATATGTTGACTAACAGATCCAATACCAGTAAAGTTCTGACTGAAATTCAGAACATCTTGTGTAGATCCATGGGTGCTAGGTTCTGCTGGTGCTCTTCCAAAGTTTTTAGGTCCTGTTGACTCACCAACAAATGAAGATGTACCTCTGGATTTGTTCACCTTTGCTTTACCCCTTGCACTGCTACTTTCAGGATGATCTCTACTAGTGAAGGTGCAGCTTGCAGCATCATACTCGGTGCTTGGCATGAATCCAGTTGGGTTTTTACCAACATCACCACCAGCACAGTTTCTCTTATTATGACCAGCACAGTTTGTTGTTGCTTTCAATGACCCATCAGTTCTTCTTATTCCAGGCAGCGACAAAACCTTCCTTCCCTGAATTCTCTTGACGGAATTCCGTCCACAACACAGCTCGAGCAAAGAAATGTAACCTACGGTTTATCAATAGCCTTGGTTTCATTCACCTTGGCCTCCAATGAATCGTGATGGGTCACAAGAGTTGGGAACTTACCTGCATTTCATAGCATTAAAAGAACACAATTAGCAATGACTATGTTGAAAAATTGCTAGTAAACAAGAGCATAATAACAAAAAGGCAAGACAAAGGAGCAGCAACAAATTGATAAGTACGTAGTTCTTAGTAGAAAAAGTAGAAGTGTGGAACTTCTTTGCAAGCTTCTTGACCAACTTCTTGTTCTTGTTAACCTTCTTAAGACCTTGAACATCCATGTACTCAAGACCGATCTTCTGAGCCTGTAATCAAAAGTAACAAAGTATTATTACAAGGGACAAAAACAATTTGATCAACTCTCACCAATGTGTCCCTAGTAACTAGCGAATTTGAGAACTCAAGCAAATAATTAACAGAATAACAATATGAAGATGTAGCCATCATAGCGAGCCATAATCTGATTAAGACAGAGCATATGAAGTACACAGATACAAGAGTACTTTAAGCAAGCCTAATATCTGATGATTACACTAAAATGACTTAAGAAACACATAGTTGTTCACCCCATGCAAGGCCATCTCTACTGAATTAGTAAAACACTGGCTAGGACCCATCCAGGCAATGTGAAAACTGACAAAGAAACTCCCATTATTCCAACCAATTCAGAAGCATTTTTTGTTTCAGGAGTGACATCAGCAAGAGCATAACTAAGACTGCATTTTTTCCCTCAATAACAAGTCGATTAATAAAAAATATGTTACAGTATTAACAACCAATAAGCTAGAGAAAAAATAAACTGAACTGTAAATAAAAATTACCTGGACAAATTCAGGGCACATGAAGGAGAGATCCCCAAACATCCCACCCTCAACATACCCCTCTGCAATTCCAACAATTTCTACAACTTAAATCTTAAAACAACTTAAACAAAACAAAGTAAACCTACTAATTCCCTTCATAGAATTGAATTAATTTTACAAAATTCGAGACAAAATTAGGGCTTACACCTGATGATAAAGTATGTCAGAATAAACCAACTGGTGGGAAATAAAATCACAATAACATATCAGATTGATGATTTTCTTCGATTTCAGGTACAAAATCGATTTTCTAGGGTTTCAAAATAATTCAAGTTACTACACAGATCTAGATTTCTGGTATATGGGTTTCGATTAGGATATCAAACTTTAGAAGAAAAGGCTTTGATTGTTGGTTTTTTCAGCTGAAATCAGGAACCCTAATTTCTTCACAATTTCATTAACATCTCAATTCTTCTTCAAGACAATACTACAACTTCAATTTAGCAATAACACTTTGATCTTCATCTGTTAACATCCCGTTTAGCTTATCAATTCCAAATAAACTCAACATCAAACTCTAACCTTCACAGAAACACTTCGCTTCAACTCAATCGTGGATTCTAACCAAACCCAACTATGAACTCATCAGCACCACACTCGGTTGATTGGTTTCACTAATTTTCTGCAAGGTTTTCTCAACAGAGATTTCATCTCTGGAACGCCGGAGAAAAAGAAGAAGGAGAAGGAAGAGAAGAAAGGAAAGAGAAAGAGAATTCAAGTGTAGTTAGGTAATGTTGCTTCTTGTGACTGATTCAAATCGACCTAATAGTGTGAGTCATTGTCGAGTTTGGACCAACACGAATTCAAGGGTAGTTAGGTAATGTTGACACGTTGTATTGACTTTTTCAATGATTATAGACCGAGTTAGTGGGCCCTGACGGAATATCTAACGGTTGTGGCATTTAATAAACTCTGAAAAAAACGGTGGCATTTTCTTGAATCGGGATTTGCAAGTGTGGCAGTTTGTTAAAAATCCCAAAAGAAAAATGATCATTTGACATACCTAATTTGTTTAAAGAGTGGACCATATCAATAATTCCATGCGAGCTACCAAATGTGTCTCATCTCGGATATTTTGTCCCTACACTTAAGTTTCAGGGATTATGATGAATTGCCATTGCATAATGATATCATGATATGGATCAGTGAACTGCATTATGGAGACAGCTGTTGATTCTTGGACATGTATAGCCCAAACATTATGAGATGAGGAATGGGGCCAGCAATTGTAGAGAGCTTAGGGGAGATTGTGTTATTAGCAACAGTTCCTGGCTTTGGAAGGTAATGGCATCAACTATTTTTGGTAGGCAAGAGTAATATTTTCAACACATAGTTTTAGTGATGAAGTTGATCATTCTATCATTGAGTGCATATCTGATAAAAGTCAAATTTAGTAGGAAAATTCAAGAAAAGAAAAATGAAGAAAAAGCTAAAGAGAAAACCATCCCATCATTCAGTGTCTGACATACAAATTTTGAGGCTCATCAAGGTAAAACCATTTGCTTCTCCTCCTCCAGACTAGAGAAATAGAGAGAGAGATGGTGGGGATTGGCAAGCTGGTAGGGTATTATCCCTTCCAATTGTCCATTCTCTAAGAGAGAGATCACCCTGGAGAATCTGAACAGTAAACAGTTCTCTCCCCCCACAGCAAACCGTACTGCCTCACTTCTTTGCATTTACTCTTACTATTCTTACTTCAATTCCTTTCTTCAGCTGAACAATTCCTCTGAATATCACTGTTCTTCCTCTCAAGTGTTTAAGCAAAGACTTCTGTGGCTCTTTAACTACAGGTCACTTCCACTTCCTCTTCCAGAGTTTCCTCTCTGATTCAGACTTGTTGAATAGTTATAATCCTGTAAAAGATAAATAATATTATAGGGTGATGATGTCATAAATCTGAATATTTCTAAATTCTAAAACCAAATTACATTTTCTAAATAAATAAAAAACTCAAAGACCAGCAACATCATGCTACAATAGGTGGTGCAACAGTTATCAGGCTATCTTTCTGTGCATCTATGTGGGGTTCATAAACTGATTTGGCATCTAGCCAGGGAAGGGTTCTTTTTTTTCTTCTCCATTTATCAAATAATGGCTTAAAATCAGTGGGCTCCTAAAATCTGAAACTGTTAATCCCACTTCAGTCCAATTCACACTAGTCTCTCTAATACTATCTTTAAGATACATTTGAATTGTGACACTCAGATAAAATCCCCATCATTCTTGTTTTGATCCAGAACTAACCATTCATCAATTACAACTAGCCTAATCACAGGTATAATGCAGATAAACTTAGGAGAAAAGAATAATACTTCATGTCTGTTCTTTCTGTACCTTGTGGTTTGAACCATCACCATGTGAATATACGACTTGTGCTGGAACAGGGTTCGAGAAAGGCGAGACATCTGGTTCATCTAGTTGGCAATCTAGGTTTACCCCAAACAATCGAAGTCTCTTGGAGTTACCTTGCTTGGCCTTTGGCTTTTCAGCTACTACCGTTTCTGCTGCATAACCTGTATATTCCATTATTACCATAATAATTTCCGTTATTACTGCTTGTGTATAATCAAATTCTCATCCATAAAATGAAAATAAATATATTAAACAACACAAAAAAAACATGAAATAAATGTTTATGTTACCGTATTTTTATTGGTTTTATTAATAAAAAAATAAATTGTGTTGAATAAAAAATGAAAAGAGGATAGGGTTATAATGGATTGATAAGAGTTTCTTCAATAATATACCTGCATGGAGACAGTGATCAGGTTGGTAGTAGTCTGGCCCATGAAGATGGTGCGAGGGATAAGGATGCGCAGAGTAGTAGAGCCTTGTCCACGAACCTGTAGTAGTATTTGCATTACTATTACTAGGAGGAGCACTAGAAGATATCGCTGTCTGACCCACTCCGCTATCCTGCACAGGCATGGCACCACCACGTCTCCATCTAATGTATAGTCTCTGTACATCAAACCGACGGCGTTCAAATGAAACAATGTCTCCGGCACCGAGATGTTTTTCCTTGACGAAACGACTCCATCCTTTGGTTAATACATAACTCTGACTACTATTCCAATACGAGTAACGAAATCTCCAAAATTTACCCAACTCGTCCTCGAAAGTTAGTAATAACCCTTTATCTCCTGAATCACCACTCAGCGGAAAATATTTTTCAGCATATTGTTTAGGTATGACGAGTCGGTTCAACTTACCAACATCGCTGGGTGTTAATGGTTTCTCGAACATGTATTCTCTTTCGTCGTTCTCTCTTTCCATCTCTTCTTGTTGATCAACGACTTCTGTGCTTGTATCGTCTTCTTCATCATCTCGATGGTTATCGTACTCAAAGTTTATCATGTTTAAATCTCTGTAAGGGATATGTTGAGCGTTTAAGGTAGCTTCGTTCATGGTGGTGGTGGTAGAGGAGGCTTGTTGGGTATCATAAGGTTCTAGCCAAACACGGTGGTGGTTTTCATAGATTTGTGAACCGAAACGTTCATTTGGTTGAGGGATTACTACACCTTTATATTTGGAGGATGGGGTTTTTGGTGTTGGATGATACATCATTAAAACTGTTTGTTGTTTGCTGTTGGAGGTCTGAACTGAACAAAAAAGAAAAAAAAATAAACTCCGAATGAGAGAAGAGAAGTGGTTTATGGATTGGAGGAGGTACAAAAGAGAAGAGGGAGGGAGAGAGAGAGAGAGAGAGAGATGGGTTGAAAGTACGAGAGTACTTTAAGGTTTTGCGTGATGGAAATATCAATCATTTATTTTTGTGAAATTTCAGTTTTTTTTTTCTTCTTTTAATTAAACTGATACTAAATCTTATTTATCAAATGTCCTTTTGTTGGTAATTTCTTCTGTATTTTGGTTGCTTTTGATATGTATATGCGTGTATGTATTCATGTATTTTATACATAGCTTCTAGGTTAGTTAGACCTAGACGTGACTTCTTAGATTCTTGAAAATCTAGATATTAGTTTATGACGAAAACCTCCTATTAAGAGGTTGATTAAAGAGGGACAACATTACTGCCACATGGGCGTTATTTGTTGGAAAAAATTGGGTTTCACAAAGGATGAATGAATCATAGAAGAAAGTGTTGCACTCCAAAACTTTCAAGGTTTGTATAAATTTCTTTTAGACAAATATTTCTACCCTCCCAATAACAATTGGCGATTACAACAGGTATGCGAAATATTGCCTTCAGGATACAATGAAAGCCCTGCAACGAAAACTGAATTCAAGGTTTGTACCCCTTGATTCAATCAAGAACACACAAAGAGATTTCTGATTTCTGATGATGCTTTTTGAAACAGAGAAAACAGATTGATTTTTCTTATATGTTAAACGAAACTGGGAGAAGCTATTTATAAAGGGTTTTGCACCTGTTGGGAATAGGTGTTTCTATTCACGAACCGTCAGGTTCCTTCATCAACAGACATCAATGGTGTCTTTTGGATTCGAAATTTTCGAACAGGCTTTTATCGGCCAAATAAAACCTTCAGTTCAAAAATTCTTATTTATTCACAATATTATTTATTCCAACATTAGCGGCGTTGAAAATATTCCAACATTATTTATTCACAATCACGGATTGTATCTAGATGCCCGCAACATGATAGATGCCGGAAACTGGCATGGAACACTCCTTTGTAAACCATGTAAACAATCTACTTAAGTTCTTCTTATGCATATTTCTTAGCCTATTTCTCTATAAATATCAGTATCTGGTATGTTTTTCGTACACATGCAAATGATTGAACAACTGAATTTTAAGAGAAAATTAATTTATTTGTTATGCTGATCAATGCCTTGTGCCGTTCCAAACCTAGCACATGTAAGGCATCGATGGACCTTAAAATGAGGCTGCCTCTAATTTCCCTTCTAGGTTTTGACACTACATATGACAGAAGCTGGCCTTTACCTGCCCCATGGGCAGTATTGTAAATGGTATGGGATAAACTACTATTTGTGCCATGATAATAACATTCTATCTCGAAATATAATGTCCATATTTAGGGTTATAAAAACACAAGTAGGTGTTTTCTCATTGTTGGCTGATTAGGGTTAAAAAGAAAACACAAATAGGTGTTCCTCATTGTCATGTTATAGACTGTCTTAGTATATTATCCACTTTAGCAGGTCCATTTCCATTCTTCTAAGTTTGTAACTAAAAATCATTCATAGATTTATAATTACAATCATAAAAAGGGACAAGACAGAGAGCCAGATCTTACATTCTGTCATTTACCTAAACAACATTGGTACTACTATTAATTTTAAAGCTTTATTTTCTTTGAAGCAGTTGATAATTTCCTCTCCAAGTCCTTTGTGTCTGTTAATCTGTGAATAGAGATTAAAGATTGATATAGGAATTATAACTAGATACACTTAATGTCTATTGAGAGAGCGACAAAAGCTTGCTGGCAAGCAAGCTTAACATAGGTAAGGTTCATGCATGGAATCATCTTTTTTAATAGTAAATATTTGGGGTCAATTACTAATGAGTAATGACTGTACAGCAGAAGAGGCGATAGGACGCCCACCCTTTTCCGTCTATGAAACGTTAGGTATATGATCGTATCCCTCCTCCTGGAACTACAAGAAAAACAAAGAAAGTAGAAAAAAATCACATCCATTCGAAAACACTATCTGCAGAAAGCTAGTTTAGCCCGGTGCATGATAACTGAGATTAACTAAGCTGAATGCATCAATTGATGCACACCACGGTAATTCTTAAAAAGTCCATACGAGGTTGATGAGAGTTTTCGTTCCTCATAACCAAAATGCGGCTTAAGAATGAAATACGAGTAGTACTGTACTTTATTCCTCCTTTATTAATAACCTAAGTGCTGACAATTCTATTCTAGTTTAATGCAAATTACGTTGTGTGCATGCATCCAAAGATATAAGAGATCATTAATTTATTAAGAGAGATGAAGGGTTGGATTAATTAGTTAATGAGCGAAATAGGAGAAGATGATGGGAGGGAGTTGAATCCAAGGATTTTGGCTATTTCTGTCATGTGCCCAGTCTCGGCAGTTGTATAAATAAATTACCAAAGAAATCTGGACCATTCACATATGAATTTGTGATCATGAGCTAGTCTTCAGTATTCCAGAGGTCCCTTCCCATTTCCTATGACCCAGAAGGGAAGGTATGAGTTTGTCTTCCTCTCTAGCTCCTGCCTAAATCCTGTCCACACCCTTCTTGTTCCTGTCTAGAAATCTTCTTTATACTAGGGATGGTGTCTATTTTTACTGTTGTGATATTTCACACATGTATTATTATGGACATGAGAGTATATATATATATATATATATATTCCAAAACCGTCTTTCATATAGGGTACTCATCGTTTTTAGATGGGATTTATCATATTCCAAATAAGATTCAAAAATATTGGATGGATCTAAAAAGAACCACTCAAAATCTTTTTACAGGATTCTATAGATTCCGTTTGAGACCTGATGTTCCATAAAATGGTTTACATTTTCGTTTTTGAGTATTTTGAAATTTAACGGTTTTAGAGGGGTTTTATGAACGGTCCACTCAAAATCATTAATTAAATTTTTAGTATCCGAAATCGTTCTTTTAGCTTATCCAGAAACTTTCGAGTATCGACCCGCTAAATTCACATTTACCGTATCTTTTTGAAAATCAAAAAAATAAAGAAATCACCCACATAGAAAAATATGTCCACAAAATATTTTTACACCAGTTTTGTATTAGTCTCTAATAACTTTTAAGTTTAGCTTTCATTATTTTGATAACAAACACTTTAACCTATTTATCCAAGTGGGACCCACCATTGCTCTAAAATCACTCTCGGGAGTATATTTGTTATGAAATTTATTTGTCAAGAAATTATAAAAAACACACAAAATTGGTTAAAAAGACTAAAATCAACAATTCCTGGGTGAAAAAGACGTCTAGATTTTGATACAGTTTAAATGGACAAAAATGTAAAAATAGCCAGGATGTAAATAGTTTCATCCTACTCATTTTCAAATATTTTTTCTTATTTTTAATTTACATCAGGATGCATCCAGTTTCATCCTCGCTATTTTTTAAGTTTAAGCCAGGATGAATCCAGTTTCATTCTTGCTATTTTTTTGGTGTCCATTTTACCCATATTAATTTTTACTCGTCCATTAGAACCATGTTTTAAAAATATTTGGATAAATGACTCATTTTTCGAAAAAAAGATATTTTTGTTTTGACGTTGTTTTTCAACGGTTCGTATAGACCCATTTTTTATGAAACTCAAACAAAAAAATATAATATTTGATGTTGTTTTTCATTTCTACATCAGATAATCTTGTATAAATAAATTTAACAATAGTCATTACCTTTTGAGGGTGAGGATTTTTTTTTCTTTTGAGGCATAATGGTGTTGATATGATTATTAATTTATATGTTTTATCCGAGTCCGAAACGAAACCCGGGAACACCCGAATTTTAAAATAAATTTGGAAAAAAGTTGGGAGAAAAAAAGGCGACGAAAGAGTACATAGCTTAGGTGGGTATAGGGTGTAAATTGGGGTGTGCCAGCACGAGCCCAGCCCAGTGCAACACGCTAAAGTTTGAGCACAGCCAAGCCTAGCACGTTACTTAGCACGACACGGCACAACACGTTAGTTTTATGGGACGGGATGAGTTTGATTAATCAGCACAGTAGTTCAGCACAGCACGCGACACGGATAAGCACGTGGCACGTTACACCATTTAAAGAAAGCACGTTATAATAGGTACAAAATGCTACACAACATGGCATAATACACCATATTCTATGTATATTTCATAAGAGAGCTATTATTCCTGGCTAAATTGGGGCCTATGCCCATTAATTTGGGCATACGACTACATGACAAAAAAAGGTCATTAAAAAGTAAAAAAGACCACCCCTTATCCAATTATTTTTAAAAATGACTAATTTACCCCTTGATTATTAACGTTAATCGAGTGATTAATTGATGTTTAATCAAATTAAACTAAAAATTAGCTAATCTTGATTCTTCATCAAAACGTTTTTTTTTTTTTTTTTTTTTTTAAAAA
>NC_039368.1:101964647-101986741 GCF_003573695.1 Papaver somniferum
TAAACCAGAATCGGTATATGTTCGTGCTCTCATAAACCGATTTTGGGTTGATTTTTTCAATTCACAAAAAAAAAATCGATTATTACAAATGTACACAAAAAACCGATTATGGGAAAGAAAAAAAAAATCAAATATAGTTTGAATCATACTCGATCTGAAAATGAGTATGATTTCATACTCGATTTCACGTATAAATTCATATACTCATTTTGAGATCGAGTATGAAATCATACTCGTTTGAAATTGTGTAAAATCATAGTCATACTCATTTTCAATTTGGGTATAACCAGAATCGGTTTACACGATACACATATAAAAACCGATCATTGACATTGCATAACAGGAATCGGTTTATAAAAGTGCTCATGTAATCCGATTCTAACAAAAAAAGATACAGAAAGATTGTGAATTTTTTCTTACAACAATCGGTTTACTCGACACACATATAAAATCCGATTCTAGCATTATACATCAATAATCGGTTTTTATAAGTGCTAATGTAATCTGATTATGGGCTAAGCAATTATGAATTCAAATGGTAGACAATCGGGCTATATGGACATTAACATTGACCGATTCTAGTTCAAATTTCTCGAACCACAAAACATATCCAGGACAATCGGTCTCTGTGGGCATGAACATAAACCGTTTCTATTTGCAATCGGATCACATGTACATTAACGTTAACCGATTCTGGTAAACCCGGAAAAGTTTGATTTCAAAATTTTCAATTTTTGAGCGATTGCATGTTACTAAAACCTAGTTTAGATTGAGAAGAATAATCAGTTGAAGTGGAGATGAAAATAATTTTGATTTTGATTTTGATTTTATGATTTTAGGTTTATGATTTTGATTTTGGTTTTTAATTTTATGATTTAAGTTTTATGATTTTGGTTTTAATTTTTAATTTTATGAGTAGGATTTAATGGGGACACATTTGTAGTATTAGTATTTGATAAAGGGTAAGTTGCTAGTTTCATCTCTTAATAAAAAAAATTGTCCTGTAGTGTAGGCCCAAATTAATGGGCATAGGCCTCAATTTAGCCAGGCTATTATTCTAGTCAATTATTTGTTATTATATTGACTTATTTCCATAATAACACATATAATACCTAAATATTTGGAAAATAATTATATTGAAAAATATAAAATAAATATATCCGACATGGCACAACATGTTTATTTTTCTGGCACATCCCAGCACAGCGCACCTTCTAACACGACACCTCATGACACGTCATAATCTCCGGCATAGCATAACCCGACACATAGCACACTAAACACGTGATTTCGTGGACTGGGCTGTGCTGGACCGACACGTTTTACCCCTCTAGGTGTAGCCGCTTAGGTACTGACCCAACGAACATAACTCAAATTTCTAGTAATATATCCGTGAAAATAATGGGTTACATTTTGCAAGTACATCAAACCCGACGGTCAAATTGTACAATAATGGGTTGTTCAATTTGTCAAAAGGGTTTAAACATGTTCTCTTATTATATACAATTGAGCAGTCAAAAAAAGAAGTCTACATAAACCTTGCATGCGTAGAAAAACATCACAGAAGTGCAAGACTTGATAATTGGTCCACGAAGTGGTGACCCTGAGATCGAATGGTTTAGATAAATCCACATGCATGTTTTGTTATTTAAATATTTGATGCTACACATAATTTTGGGCAAGAAACATTGTATCTCTGATTCACCATGTTTCATTCTGTTCCTACATTACTGATCAAGCAACAAATATCTGCCAATGTCTTGATTTGATTTAATTGTTAAATACCAAATGCCAATATCTATTAGTTTCTAAAGATTTCATGTCTGTTATAGATTTGATTCCTAAATGATTATCATTTTTAATGAAATGTTTCTGAGTACGAGCAATCTGCTGGCCTAAATAGTACTAACCGTTTGTCCGTTTTCAGTTACCGAAAAAATAAAGTTTTAGGTGTTTACACAAATGAGAGTCTTCGAATTAGTGTCTACCCATCAATCTTTTCAAAATAAGAGTTTACCCACATTTTGAAAATTCTACTACAGTAGCAAATTTGAATATTCAAAAAACCATAATTTTTTATCTATTTACTGAATTTGCCATTTTACTAAAATAAAATAATGAAAATAAAGTTTGTTAGTATTATCTATGGTTTGTTGAAGAATTTATTTCACCGAGGCTTTTAGGATATTTGAATTAAAATGGACTAATTTGCCAAAATCTAGTAACATATTTTTAGTATATTGTTAGCAAAACCATATTTGAATTTTTATTGCGAAAGCGATTTTTTTTTTTTTTTGGTTTTTGATTTGTTTCTCTATTGCAGCCAAGTACATTGCTACCAAAAACAGATTTGACTTTCGATGGCAAAACCATATATGTCTCGCAAAAACGGATAGCTTATTTGCACCAGCAAAAATGAATTTGTTTTTTCTTTCTCAAAATGTAGTGGAAAAAAATTCATTTCTCAACTCTAATAGAAATATAATTTTCATAAACTTTTGTTACACACTTGTATGCTTCCAAAAAGAACTTACACATTTACAGTACAAAATCTAATTTTGCAAGGCTATTGATGTATTTTCAAAGTTGTTGTAGTAAAAAGGTTCGTTGAGACTTGTGAAGGAAGATTATTTTAGACTTAATTTTAAATAAAAATATAGGAAACTTAAATAAAAGTGATATGAAAAATATGGAGAAGACTGGGGCTATGGATTCCACTAATTACCAATATCAAAGTGATTTTATATTCTCTAATTATAATTATGCAAATCCTTCATTCAAATTGATTCTAAATATTGTAAAGTTGATTTTTTTTAGAAATAACAATTGTAAATCGAAAGTATGGGACATCAAAACCCTAGGCTAGCATGCTCCATCAATTGAAATAACAATTGTTTAACAAAAACCATTTTTTTCTATTTATTTATCAAGGCAAATAATCATATAATAATTGCATAATTAAATAAAATAGAGATTACCACATTTTATTGGCGAAATAGCTTCCTCCGTCGCCCCAGAGGATGGGTTTAGCTCATCATTGTATAAACTTGCTCAAAGTATTGATTCATGCTCAAAATTTGTTTACAAAGATGAAATGGAGAGAAAATAATGAAAAATCGGGTATTTGCAACGTTTATAATTGTTGCAAAACACTGTTACAAAGAACGATAAAAGAGAACTGTTGTTGTTGTCTCTCTGCGACCCTCACGTGTCTGTCGTTGCCACTGTTGATAAACGACTGTCTTCGTCAGTCTGTTCTTCGTGTTCTTCAGTTCTGCAGCAGCAAAAATGGTGTTCTCCGCAACTCGATTTTTCGGCTCTGTGATGCTCTCTAACTCTCCCAAACTCCCCCTCTCTCTTCCTCGAAACCTCAGCAACATATTTATATCCAGCGGGTGAAGAAAATCCTCCGTGATAACTCAAAATTATCTTCATATATCCGGCAGTGAAGAAAATATTTTCTGGAATATTTTCTTTCGATTCTTGATTCCTTCACGCGTCTGTGGATGTCAACTTCTCCTTTTTTACCTCGTACACGCTTCCAACAGTTGTTAGAGTCTTCCCAGCATGCGCAAACTCTCTCCAACTCATGCAAATCCCGTGAATATCTTCTCTCTTTGCACACACACCTCTGTTTTCTTCCCAACGATTATCCAGCCAAACTGGATCAATTCCAACGACCCTACCACGCCTGTTAAGCTAAATAAAGTCTTCTCATGAAGTTTCAGCCATTGAATCACATTATAACCCCCTCCAAATCACGAACTGAATATCTGTGAATATTTTCCCGCCAAAATTTATATTTGAATTTGAAGAAGATGGGTGTTGTGGACAAAAATGGGTGATGTGGAAAAAAATGGGCTACATATAGCCGTGGGTGACAGTTAGCAAAAATGGGGGTCTGTATAGCAAATGTCCTCCGGGGTGCTCCGAGCAACAACTTTTCGAGCCGAATTTTCCAACAATATTTATTTTCCAAAAATACCTAAAAATACATAAAAAAAAACAATATTAGTACAAAAATCGAGTTCCAACAATATAGACATTGAGGACAATTTAGACACAAAAATGTGTCTATCAGCTATCATCTATTCAGTAACTTTGAATTCATTTGGTTTCTATGCAAAACACTAATACTCCCTCCGTTTCTGGAAAAGAGATATTTTCACTTTTTCAATTTGGCCTATTCTTAGGTTAAAATGAAAAACTGAAAGTATCTCTTTTCTAGAAACAGAAGTAGTACAATTTTTTCTTTTTTTGTAAAAAAAAATCATAGTTGATTGAGAACCATTAACAAGGACTAGAAGTAGAAATACCACCAACAACACCACCACAGCAACCACCTCACCAGTCACACCAACTCGAGCGTCGACGGAAGCCGTAAGCAAGGACTCCACTGTAACTGCATCTAGAGTCAACAACCCTTAAACCATCAAAATAACATCACCACCATCAATGAGTAAAGGAGATCATCAGTAGAAAAACCATCACACTAACCCTACCCATAAACACTACCAAACCAAAATTATCAGCTACCACTGCATTAAAGAAAAAAAAAACGTTATTAAAAAGATTAAAACAAAAACAATGTAAAAACTCCTTTACTCACAGCGCCATCACAACCTCCAGCACCTGAAAACAAACCTCCACTCTAGATCCAAAATCCATGACTCCCACTGACATACCAATACATTTAACATTAAAAAAAAAGGTCAATTCCAGAAGACATACCTGATTTACACAAAATATTACTCTATTTAGTCCATCAATAGACAAAATCGAACAAGATCAGAGAACATCGGAGGATTTTGAATCAATCCTGTTAAAGGGGAGGCGGATTCCATTAGAGGGACGGCAGTGAATATGACAAAAAGGGATCACTACACGGTAATTCGAAGTGCCCCTTATAAAAAAACTGAAAATGACTAATTAACCCTTACATAGTTTAGTGTTGATAATCTAGTTTAATTTTAATAATCAAATTTCACTTATATTAATTCTAAAACAAATCAAAATCAGATTTTTAGAGTTAAAAAAAAAGTTTAGAGGAGAAGAAAAGAAAAACTTTTGTGATATTTGTGAAACCCTAGATTTTGATTCACTCAACCAAAATGAGTGATTCCAGTGACAAATTTGAGATGGATAAATCACTAGATTAGTTCTCATTAGCTTTTTGTCGCTTAAAATTATCTAAAGTACGTAAAAAAATCGAAACTTTTAAAATTTCAGAAGAACTTACGGTTGGAATTTAGCTCGTTACCAACCGTAACTCGCAGTTACGGTTCCAAAAGTATCGAATACTAGACGTAACTGGTTCAATTTGGGGAAAACCCAATCGTAATACCAGTTACGGTTGGTAGAATGACAACATATAGCAACCGTAAAAAATTACGGTTGGTAACTAATGAATCGGGATCAACCGTAACTAACCTACGGTTGGTAAGGTTATTTGAGTTACAAGTCGTAACTCAAATACGGCCGATAACAGTAATGCAATTATAAACCGTAAAAAGAAAATGAAACATCCAGGACAAATTACGGTTCATAACTTAAGTAACGAGATCAACCGTAAGTAATTTACGGTTGCAAAAAAAAAAATCGTAACTGAACATTTTATCTCAAAATCAAGAACTTACGGTTGGTATTTGAGTTAAATGAACCGTAACATCAACCAAATCTATAGTTACGGCATTACCAACCGTAACTCACATGCAACACAGAAATTTCAATTTTGATCCAAAACCCTAATTTTTGATACAAAACTAACTTAAATCATATACAATAAACTAAACCCTAACTGGGTTTTTCGAAATATAGTTTTCAATCAACGATTATCAATTTTTCAAATCGAGGATGATGAAAATTTCAATTTTAATGGAGGAGGAGAAGAGAAGAGATCTGATTCCATTAGGTTAATTAGTCCATTTAAGGTGAAAAGGGTAATCTAATCAATTTACACTCCCTATAGGACATCCCCTAACCAACTAGAGAGACATTGTTATCACACTTGCCGCTCCTCTAATGGAATATGCCGCCCCTTTTAACAGGATAGTTTTGAATGGGGTAGAAAAGAGGAAAAAAGGAGCATGTCAAAATATTCTTGAGATTTCATATTCGTTAGTTTCCATAAACCTAGTATATACGTGTATTGTATTATGTTAACCCGTAAATACCGGAATATTTTGACCGATTTACCAAATAGTTTGATTAACAGTAAGACATTAATATAAATATAGAATATATGTTGTTATATTAAGAAGGTTAAAACTGGAAAATAGGATGAAGGAAAAAATCTAAAATACTCCTATAATATATACTAAATGCAGTATTATGTAGAAAAGTGGGCAAACACGTATTTCAAATTTTTCTGTGGGGAAATAATAATTTGAAGATTATGTGACGGGTAATCATCTAAATTTTAAGAAAATAATTGTTTTGGATGGATACATTTTCTCTTTCTTGTAAATAAAATTTCATTGAAAGAACTAAATAGCGGTCGAGACCGAGGTTACAATAGTAGTAGAGTCATCCAATATTGGGGAGTTTAAGGTTCCAATACTTGATTTATCTACTTGAAGTTTAAAATCAATATAAGTACGAGTGTAGCATTCCTGTTAAAAATGTTACGGTAATATCTCGCTCTCTTGGCTACAACGTCTACTACATCATATTCTGTTTTAGTAACAGCATCTCTGTTAAAAAATGTTATGGTAATGTCTCGTTACCTTGGCTGAGGCGTCTGCTACATCATTTCCTGTTTTAGGAACAAAATAAAAACCGGAGAAATTCACACATATTGAAGATTTTTCCATTGTCACAAAATAGTTTTGTTGATCCAAGAGATGTATGTTGTAGAACTATTCAAACTTCCAATTAGAACTTCATTGTCACTTTCTATGTTGAAATTGGTTAGTTACTTCTCCTCATCCCAAGTAGCTTCCTGCAACATTTCTACAACTTCTGCCTCTTGCGGGTCTGAACACTTAGAGGGCCTGCTCTTCCTCCTACAAAAACTCCTGCATCATCTCTCGGAATCAAAACAAAACCAGAAGGAAGATTCTCAGATATCCATGAGGCATCCAAATTTATCTTTTTAGCATATGTAATGGGAGGAGTCCAGGGGTTATTCTTCCTTTTATTTTCCTTTTTCTTCACACTACTGAGGGGATTCTCTTTTTTCTTCCAAAAGTCTATATGTCTATGGATTTTTTTGTTAGTTGTTGAGGGGTTTGGGACTTTCCTTGGAATGTTTTATTACATCCTGCTTTCAATACAAACCACATTTTAGTGAACATGAACATGAGTTGGCGTTGGCTCCAAAATTTCTTTGGAAAAAGGGTGGTGAAGTAGTAGATGTTCAATTGTCCCTTCCTTCTCATTACAGAAGTTACATTTTGGGTTGGTGTCTCTCATTATTGTAAATAATTTAGAGTTTGTTGACAGAGCATTGTGTAAACATTTTCAGAGAAAAATTTTGATCATAGGTGAAACTCCTAATTTCCAGATGAATTTTTAAATATGTTCATCTAGATTTAGGTTGGAAGAATTCAAATTCCTTTCCATAGTTTATTAAACATTGATTTCACTGTGAAATTTCCTGACTTAGTTAGTTTCAATCTGAGTTTATGTATCTTTTTTAGGCTTATTATATCCATCAAGAAGAAGATTGATTTTAAAAAAATAAATCAGTAATATCATTAGGGAAACATGAGCAGATCAGAGATGTGTTTACAATGTGTGTGGATGAGTTTATCAGATCAACAGCCAGAGATGAAGAATCAGTAGATGTGGATTTAAGGTGGATCATGTTAGTTTGTAAACCTGGTATCCAGCTATCCTCCCAAATATTTATATTGTTGCCATCCCTTACTTCCCAGATGTTATTCTGAGCTATTAAAGAAAGACATGTACATATACATTTCCAAGTCCAAGAGCTATTATCTAATGGTTTATCTTTCAGAGGTGACTTATTCCTGAATTATTTTGGGCCCAAAGTCTTATCCCAAAGGGCATAGTTATTTCAGTAATCTCCATGCCACTTTAGCAATTAGGGCTAGATTAAATTTATGTGCATCTCTAAATCCTAAACCTCCCTTGCACACTGGTTTGCATATACTAGACCAACCTTTTGAATAGCAACCTTTGGTGTTTGATTCCAAACCCCGCCAGAAATTTCTTGGTATAACTTTTATCTTTTTTGATATCTTTTTAGGTAGTATAAAGAATCCCATTTGATAGGAAGCCATACTAGCTAATACAAATTAATTTAGAACCATTTTACTTGTTTGTGGTAGAACTTTGATTTTCCATCCTTGAGATTTATGCTCCATCTTTACAAGGATAACTTCAAAAGTTTTGATTTTAGACTTATCAATAAAAAGAGGTGCTCCTAGATATAAGTCCTTTAAGTTGATATGTTTGATTTTTAGCAGTTTTGACATCATTCTTTGGTGTTGTGTTTTCTTACTAAAGAAAACTCCTGATTTATAAAAATTTATCAGTTGGCCTGAGGTCTGGCTGAAAAGGTTGATCGTGTTCAAAAGATTTTTGCACTCTATTAGATCTGCCTTAACAAATAGCAGGCATTCATGATACGTTTTGATCTCTGTACCTTGGTGATTATTATTATAGAGGCGGAATTCATAATAATAATAGACGAAAAATAGAAAACAGAACACACTAGAAACCAGATTCGAAGAAAATATCTTCTCTAGATTATGAACAAGAAAACTATATTACTATTCTCTCTTTGTTACGCTCACAATCTCTGTAAACAGTGGATCAACCTTAAACTGTTTGCTGAGCTTGCTTTTGCAATAATCAACTGCCTCACAAACTTCTCTCTAGGTATGTGGTGTTAAACCTCCTTTTCTAGGTGTCAAACCACGCTCCTTAGATTTAGATGTGTATGTATTACAAACCACACCCTAGATCTAAGTGTGTTTGTATCACAAACCACACTCCAGATTGTCTTAGCTATGAGATAAACATCTCTACTTATAGCTTTCGGTTTGGTTTCTCAAACCTTCTAGGAACTATTTCCCTTTCTAGGACTAATTCCTTTTCTAGGTATGTTTCCCTTTCTAGGAATATTACCTTGTCTAGGAAGTATTCCCTTATGTAGGTATACTTCCTTACTTTGGTTTGGTTTCCCAAACCTCTTAGGAATCTATTTTCTAACTAAGAGTATTGCCTAAAACAAAACCCTTTCCCAACTAGGAATTCTGTCCAAATAAGGATTCCTTCCAAATATAGGATTATTCCCTCAACTTAGCTTGAGATTTATTGGTTCCCGGATAGAGGAAGATACACATGTATCAAGTCATCAGCAAGAAAAGGTGAGATATAAGAGAGTTTTTTAGTGTAATTTTAACCCCATGAAGAATCCTTTTATCTTCTTGGGCAAGCAAAAGTATTGATAAGACTTCTATATAGATGATGAATAAAAAAAGGAGACATGGGGTCTCCTAGTCTAATTCCTTTAGTTGGTTTGAAAAATTCCCCTGGTAACCATTTAGTAAGACTTTTATTGATGAAGTTGAGATACATTGTTCAATAAGAGCACAAACCTCTTGACTGAAACCAAAGGTTTTAAGGGTTTTTAGAAGAAATTATCGATTTACTTTGTTGAAGACTTTAGAAATATCAATTTTAACTCCTAAACCACCAGTTTTGGCATTTTTCTTTTTAAAAGAGTGAATTATTTCTTGAGCTACTATGATGTTATCTGAGATTTTTCTAGAAGAGAGGAAGGCAGATTGATATGGGGAAATAATTTTTTTGAAGTAATGGTTTTATTCTATTAGCTAATATTTTTGTAATGACCTTGTATATAGTATTATAGAGCCCAATTGGTCCGATTTTTCTAGGATCCTTGGGATGTTTCACTTTAGGGATGAGAAAAATATGAGTTTTGCTCAATTCAGGGTTCAATTTCCTAGTTTGGAAAAAATCTTGTATTGTCAGAATTACTTGGTCACCAACAGTTTCCCAATTTTTCTTAAAGAAACTTAATGGGAAGCCATCGGGACTAGGAGACTTATTAGGTTTCATATTATTAATCACAACATGAATCTCTTCTGTCGAAGGAATAGAAGGGATGGTCAGATTTCCACAATTAGAGATACAAGTAGGTATATTTTCTAGAACTGAGTCATGAAGGGAGTGGTTGATGGATTTTTAAGTAAAGAGAGTTTAAAAATAATCAGTAAGAATCATACCAATCTCAGCTTTGTTATGTATAATTGTATTTCGATTACTGGATATACATTCAATATTATTCCATGTTCTCTTACTCAAGGTTATGACATGAAAATATTTGGTGTTTTGTTCTCCTAAATATATGATATTGTCCCTAGAATCTCGTTTAGATATTGCTTCCTGGGTATCGTGAAGAGATTCTAACTGATTTAGTTTTTGTTTAAGCAAATTTTCAGAGGCCTCTGAGATTCTTTTATTTATAATCCTATCAATTTCTTTGACAAGTTTGTCTATTTTCTTATTTGGTTGTCTAAAGACATTTTTGTTCCAGTATAAAAGGTTTATCCCTATGGTTTTTAGATTTGATACATGAGCATTGGATGGTGTGCTTCATCCACATGATTCCAGGTTTTCTGAATTACCTGAATGTTGAGTCATTTTTTAACCAGGTATCATAAAATTTAAATATTTATTCTTTCCTCAGATAGGGTAGTTCAAAAGTGAAAAGATGAGGGTACCCAAATACACCACAATCTTTTTGTTTCAACCTATAAGTCCTCTTATCAAGTGTGATCGTCTATGGACAAAGTCGAGACAATACAAAAACTTCGGTATTCACATTTTGTGTGATTGTCTAAGGAAACGAGATCGATACAATACGACTACCAAAGTGTGATACTTGATAATAGATTCAGACTTAACCAAACTCTATAAGATCACTATCAAGTATAACATAGTTAACGTAAAGTGCAATTTACTTTATTATATAAACAAATATAATTGTGGAAAAGAAAAGTAAATCACACATCAAGATTTTGTTAACGAGGAAAACTGCAAGTGCAGAAAAACCCCGGGACCTATTCCATAATTGAATACTCTCAGAATTAAGCCGCTATACAAAATCCAAACCAACTTCGTATAGTTGAGACCAAGCAACTACCCCTAATTCACTTAGTTTCCTTAGTATCCCTGCGCTTCCGACTTCGAAGGTCACGGACCGGTACAATTCCTTTGGATCGTATTCCAAACACCAAAGGAACAACGAATCTGTTTGGTAACAAATCTATTGATTCTTTCAAGATAAAGATATCTCAAGTCATACGCAAAGGCTCTTCCGTTTAATCTAATAAATTCCTTTTCCTGGTCAGATCAATCTATCCAATAACTACAAAAGCAGTTAAATTTAGATTCACAATCAATCAATATAGATATCAACGAGAAACTATAAAGTTATGCCGATCTCACACAAATAATTAACCAATTAAATATGATTATAGTTGGATCCCATCCGATCATGGTTTTTGCACACACAAAGATATGAGAACTAATAAGAAATCTTCTTCGTCTTCAAATCTTCTTTAATCTCAAATAATAACCTACACAACACCCCTTGAATCTCTTGTGATCAATCACACACAGAACGAAGTCTGTTAACATTGGATTATCATAAGATATCTTAAGATCTAACAACAGTTCTAAATATTTCATCGATACTTCAATCTAATTTAAGTGAATCTTATATCAGAAGAAAAGATTCTCAATAATAAAAAAAACTAGGTGCAATAAAAGTTTCAACAACCGTTAGTCAATCAAATCAATCGAAAACTAATAACACTACAATTATCTAGTTTCCCACCAACGGTACTCGTAGATCTTCTTGATCCCACATAAGTCTTTATATGAGCGGTCGTAAGAGATGTCACCTAATTAGGATACTTTCCTCTCCGAATAGACAACTTCACTAGAAACAACAAGAAACAAAGTTTGCCTGACTCTTAGGATAATTTGCTAGAAATGCAAACTTAGGTATTTATAGACCAAGGATGTTTATAGATCAAGGAATTTCCAAAACCGAAAATATTCTCAAGATTTGCAATGAATGACAAAATTCGGTTTCCCTAATTCCAATAAATGCTTGTCCAAAGTTTCCGAAATCTCTCAATAGAAAATCTCCAATTAGTAAATGCACATTACTAATTTTTATTCTCTAGAGATATGCATTTAATTCTTGGTAATTAAAGCATATAAAACCAAAAACCTCAATTAAAAGATTCTCAATTTATTTTGGCGCAGGATCACCTTAAGTACTAAGGAATATCTTTGAACAATAAACAATGAGAGTTATTGTACGTGTTCAAAGTATGTTGACATCTTTTCACTGTAAATTATTCATATTTACATGGATTGTTCATATTTACATGGATTATTCATATTCTTGGAATCGGTTATACCACACTTCCAAACAAGTTTAGAATTGGTTGACTTTTATTCCAAGATAACTATGTGATTTATCAAATCAAATCACATACATGGGTTCAATCGGTTTTACCAATCACTAGGATCGGTTATACCTCAATATGGAAATACTTGTGATCGGTCACACAAGTTACTGGGACCGATTACACCAGTTACCAGGATCGGTTCCATATTTCCATGGTATTGCTTGTGATCTGTCACACCAGTTACCAGGACCGGTTACACCAGCTAATAGGACCGGTTACCTATTACAAGGATCGATTACATAACACTCTGTGATCGGTCACACCAATTACTAGGATCGGTCATACCAATTACAATATCGATCATACCATCTCATGGTGATTACTTAGGTTCGGTTACACCAATTAATAAAAACCAGTCATACCAAATCATAAGTCAGGCATTGTGATTAGTTATACCATGATACATAACTTAGTTACGATTGGTTCTACCATCTCACACATATAGGTCATCCAAAGGGACCAATAAGTCCAATGATTTCCCTTTCGATTCACGAAACAAGTTCATAAATGTACTTCCTTTAAACGAATGTAAAATATTGTTTCCTAGGATGAAATTTTCACCATAACCCATTCACATAATCATAACAGTATATAGAAGATTATGTCGATGTCATACCTATGAAGTTCAAAAGATAAGCGTTATACTTCATAGTCTAATTCCCAAATACTATGATCATACAATTATGACCATTTCACATCACTAGAGTATTATATAAGATGAACAGTATATACAGCTTCCAAGTTATGTTTCCAATATATCACGACTTGAAAAATACGTTTGGAATGAAACAGTTCAAGACAACATTACTAACCTCAAGTGGGAGGATGATGTCGTCCTTTTAGTTTGCTACTTCTTCACTTTCTTCAGGTCTTCGGAGTAATACTTGTATGTCTGAACATTATTAGACTTTTTAGTCTAACCTAAACGAAGTTGACTCTAGTATATAATCAAGCGCCTTTAGATGAGTTTTGACACACTAAAATATGACAACCAAACTTGACATACCAACGCTTGGTGAGTTCAACCGAGATATGCTCTAAAAATCTACCCCTTTGTCAATTTTAGTGACAAAACTCTTAATACATATGAGTAAACAAATTACATAAGAATTCATTTTACATACGCTTGATTCCAAGTTTCAACAGCACAATAACCTGCATATATTCAGTCAATAATTGCCGATGTTTATATTTGAATAACAAAAGATTTTAGTCCCTCTAAAGGTAAGCTAGGTAAATATTCAATCCGAACATCTTTGTTATTCCCTTTTTGTAGTCAGAATACTACAACAGTAATATGGTATGTTTCTCCCCCTTAGTCAATACTTTACTCTTTTGTTACACATAACGTTTAAGCCCAATTTTCCTTTCCTTAGTGATTGAAAATGACTTGTTTACTCCATATATTTCTTCCCCTTTTTGTCACAAAATGAAAAAGGTTCGAGCAAATAACGGACAAACCGAAAGGATATTACAAATCTAAAAGACTTGTAAACAAACTATAAGAGTAAAACACGAAGGTTTCACATACCACTTTAGATAACCAATATCAAAACCGAAACTACAAGTAATTTAGTTTTAATATGTTATCAAGGAAACAATTACTCGAAGAAATTTTCCCTAATAGTTTAACAAATCGACTAAGAAATTAATTCCCTTGTTAAACCGATTGCGTATGTGCAATCACTTATTTCGATAAGACCAAAATAAAGATTAGAATTAACTTTATTTCTCTTATCGGGCTCTAATTATTCAGACAATAACTTAGACATTTCTCTTTAGACAAGAGAAACACTAGGATAGTTAACTATATTTTGTTTTCAATGCATTTGATTACTTGAATAACAAAATCCTCTCATTTGATAAGTCTAACTAAGATCAGAATTAACTTAGTTTCTCTTATCCGGAATCAATTTGGACTAAACAAATGATCCCATATTTAATTAAGCCATAAACAATACATACAAACCAAAATTAATTGACTTGCACAATTATTTTATTAACCGGAAGCAATTGAAACAAACATAGACATTATAGTACCGCAATTGCACCGAATTTCGTTAAGCAAAAACACTTGATTCTCAACAATAAAGAAGATACCAAACAATAAGCCAAATAATTTGACACAGTTTTTCTTAACCGGAAATAATTAAATCATACACACACATATCCATACACAATAATGGAACATATCAATTGTACCGAAATTTTGTTAAGCAAAAGCAAAATATATGCAATATAAACAGGCTTTTCTGAAACAGGAAAACGATTAACTAACAAATTTGTTACCTCAGATTACGCAGCCTCTTCTCCCCAGAAAGATGATAAAGCCTACCAACATGGGTTAGAATTAATCCCGCTAAATCAAAAAGCCACACAAACCATAAGGGTCTCATCATATGAGATCGAATATTAAGGTTGATGAAAACCGAAATCAGATATCTCATAACCGAATACATATATCAAAAATATAAACATTCATTCACAGGATATATAATCGGTAACTATCACAAGAAAAATTATAAGATAATAATTTTATTCATAAATAATGATAGTTTTATTCAAAATATACCTTATACAATAATTGAAATAAATCAAAACATTGATGTCTATCTTCTCTAAATAAGAATCCAACATTATTAACCTTTACCAGAGAAAGGTTGAATCGGTTTTAACTAATGTGTGCCAATAGAAAAAGTTGAAAACCTAAAACACATGTTATACTAAACACAACTCATGTAAACATAAACTGATTCAACATACTGTGCCTTTTCACATATGAGTTTCAATCAGAACACCTTATGATCCTTTATTTAAAGGAAACCCTTACTTCTGCTTTTGATAAAAAGAAATCATTAGAAAAAGAAATCTCTAAGTTGAAAAAACTTAATGATAACACAAACAATTTATCCTCTTTGTTGGAAATAGGAAGAAGTCATGGCGATACACGTAGCTTGGGATATGAAGGTTGTAATACCTTAATCCATAACAAAGAGATAAAGTTTGTCAAATCTTCTAGTCTCCCTACACAAACGGAGGTCTCTGAAGTCAACAGTACTCATTGTAGTTGTGAAGAAACTAATAATGACAAAGCAACAATTGATGATCAATCAAATTAGGAACTAAAGAAAAGGACTTTTGCAGAAGGAAAGACATCAAAGCTTCCAAAGGTGCAGAAAAAGAAAGGATCATCCCAAGAATATCCACGAGAGGTAACAACAAAAATTATAATTCTTATAATACTAAACATTGATATTATTGTGGTAATAAAGATCACTTATAAAGAGAATGTAAGATTCGCAGGATGCAAAATGCTCTTCGTTTTGTATCAAAAGAATTGGCAAAAGCTTCTTTTTATACGAAGAATTTTGATTCATGTTCCCCAACAAACAGACAAAAGAAATACTATGTCACATGGGTTCAATCGGGTTAACTAATTACTAGGATCGGTTATACCTTAATATGGAAATACTTGTGATCGGTCACACAAGTTACTAGGACCGGCTACATCAGTTACCAGGATCGGATCCATATTTCCATGGTATTGCTTGTGATCCATCATACTAGTTACCAGGACCGGTTACCAATTACAATGATCGATTACACGACACTCTGTGATCGCTCACACCAATTACTAGGATCAGTTATACTAATTATCATGATGGGTCACACTAATTACAAATATGGATCATACCATCTCATGGTAATTACTTAGGATCGGTTACACCAATTAATAAAAATCAGTCATACCAAGTCACAAGTCAGGCATTGTGATTAGTTATACCAAGATACATAACTTAGTTACGATCGGTTCTACCATCTCACACATATTGGTCATCCAAAGATTTGCAATGAATATCCGTACCAATAAGCTAATGATTTCCTTTTCGATTCACGAAACAAATTCATGAATGTACTTCCTTTAAACTAATGTAAAACATTGTTCCTAGGATGAAATCTTCACTATAACCCATTCACATAATCATATCTACGAAGTTCAAAAGATAAGCGTTATACTTCGTAGTCTAATTCCCTAATACTATGATCATATAATTATGACCATGTCACATCACTAGAGTATTATATAGTATGTACAGTACATACAACTTGGCAGTTATGTTTTCAATATAGCACAACTTGAAATATACGTTAGGAATGAAACAATTCAAGTCAATATTACTAACGTCAAGTGGAAGGATGATGTCGTCGTTGTAGTTCGCTATTTCTTCACTTTCTTCAGGTCTTCAGAGTAATACATATATGTATCAACATTCCTAGACTTTCTATTCTAACCTAAACGAAGTTGACTCTAGTGTATAATCAAGCGATTATAGATGAGTTTTGACACACTAAAATATGACAACCAAACTTGACATACCAACGCTTGGTGAGTTCAACCGAGCTATGCTCTAACACAAGGTAAGAAATATTGGACAATGATATGACCCTATGGATTCTAAATGAGATCGAGATACATTTTGGAATCGCAGGTTCCATTTGTATTAATAACAACTCTATCAATTCCTTCTTGTTTTACGTGCCACTTTATGTGATTATTCCAGGTGTAGTCATGTCCTGAGTATCCTAAATCATACAATCCAGATGTTTCAATATAACTTTATGATAATATCAATGTCAGCTCTCTTATATATCATGCCCCCTAATTTTTCAGATAGTTCAAAAATCATATTAAAGACTCATATGACTATCCAGGGCATCTCCCTAACATTAACCTGACCTCCTATTTATGCTAGGAAGTCCCAAGTTATGTTTCTACTAGATGGATATAAACTCCCATAAAAGCAGGTTAAAACCCATTTTTTTGAGTCAAAGTTAGTTTTCACAAAGACCTAGTCAAAGTTATGTTTCTATTAGCGTGAACGTCGTGTGCTAGTTGCGTCTAGAGTCGTCCTCTAAAGACCTTGATTTCCCAGAGAAACATAATTAGGTTACCACTTACATTACCTTGATTGAATATATATTTCTAAAGGAAATCAAACAGTCAATCTGTTAAAGGAGGATTAGGCAAAGTCTTCACTTTGGCTGAAGAAACTCCTAGGACTGTAAAGGACGTCATCTAGGAGAATCAAGTGCATAGCTCCTTGCAACATCCAAGATATATAAGGATAACGAATGAATCTGGATTGCTTGGAAGGTCGATTCAGTCTCAACTATATTCCATAAGGAAGACTGATAGTAGGCCAGTGTTTGTAGCGGCTTAATAGAGTGTGGTATTCAAGCTGGATTAGGTCCCGTGATTTTTCTACTGCATGGAAGTTTTCCTCTTTAACAAACTTTTTGATATCTTGTGTTATTTATTTTCCACATTATATCATTTATCTTTATAATTGAAATATCACAAGTAGTATGTTAGTCAACCTAGATAGTCTTTTTGCTCAATTATAAAGAACCTACAAGAGTTATTCTTGTAAATACATATCTTGAAACATAGATTACAAGATCGACTTGTTCTTATTTGAATTCAGTTCATGTACAATTCAGGTACATACTAAGTTGACCTTGAAATTCAATCAGTTACAAGGATCTTTTATTTTTGGTACATACTTATTTATTTTATAAGAATTTGTCCATACATGTTGACTAACAAAAATAGTTGGTGGTGTACTATTTTAGATAGGATTCCAAATCTCGTTGAGGAATTCATAGTTATAGTCACACGCAATAGATAAACGAAGAACACACTTATTTGTTTTTTCTCTTCGATGGTCAACTTTGAAAAATCTCTAGTTTTAAACAATTCTAAACTTGTAAAAGTATACTTGTTATCACTTGGTTGTAGTTAAACATCTCTAAAAGTTGATTCTTCATCTCCCAAACCTCTTCAAGTCGAAAACAATGATTAATTATATAATAATAAGATAGGGACCTAATAGTCGGAGTGTGTTTGACTAGTCTTTAACATTCAATGGAGTATCAAAAATAAGTAGTAGTTATCAATTAGCACCAAAGAGCACTACCTAAATCTTCACAAAAGGCTCATTTTTTGTGAGGAATATCTCTGCAATGTAGATTAATACTTTCAAATAAAATAAAATAAATAAATATGTAGTTATGTTATTTTCGTCGATCACAATCAATTTGGCATCTTTAAAATCCTTTTGAATACGTTTATATTGTAAATGATCCAAAAATTTGAACTTGTTAGTTTTTGTCCACCGTTATATCAAGTTCATAGTGGGTGGTTGTACCAGTAATGTTAAAAGTATCCTTACCAGTTGACGTCATGGACTAATGATGCTAGTATTTTTATTGATACAAAATGGTTTCCTTGTTGAATGAACGACAATGGTACGAGTGGATTTACTTGTGCTGGCTCCTCCTCTAATGATCGGACGGATAATTGAACCCGCACTCATTGATTATAAAACCATATAATGTGTCGGTTGTTGTTATCCGGACATAAAACTAAAATAAATATACTTAGTTATGTGGGTAAAAAAAAATTACTTGCCTCTTGTTCAATTTTTCCTGGTGATATTCGATCATCATTTAGTATAGGTAACAACTGAAACCTTCAAACCAACCACGTATAACTTCCTGAATCCGTAATGCAAGTTCAATTCACCTGTTGGCGCAAAATTGGAAGTTATATATTGTTGCTGCAATAATGCAAGGGTATTATCAAAAATGGTCAAACTTTCATAATCTGGTTCACAAAATAATCACACGGTTACAATGTCATTGCAGAATGGTCATTTGCTCGTTAAGTTCAGAGTCATCCGCTTTTTAGAGTTAAATCAAACAATATAATTACCTAATTTTCCTAAAAAGTTGGGTTCAGGATCTTACATGGTATTTACTCCCTAGGGTTGACCGATTTTCCTTTTATGTTTAGCGGAACTCTAATCTAGTTCAGGATCGTTACATGGCATTCGTCCTAAAGAGTTCATCGGTCCCTCTCTAAGGTGTAATGAAGCTTCTTAAGCTTCCACCCCCGCCACCACAACCTCAACCACTTTACTTAGCTGAGAAGGGGTATTTAAGAGAAATATTTTTTTTTAATGATTAAGTTGGATGAAAAACTATCATTTTGTAAACACTAGTTAAAGGTATGACCACTTTATAAAACCAATTAATGAAGTGTGACCATTTTGCAAAACACGCATTATTCAGTCCTCAATTGGTTCATCCTATGGATTACTTTTATCTTTAAATTCCTCGTTAAACGTACCAAAAGTTGTAGGTTGATTTTCAGTGGCACAACTAAGTTCACCATAATATACCAATACCAAATGAAAACCTCGTTTCGCTAGTTCAACACTTCTGTAACAGTTATTTAACAAGACTTGTTGTCATTAAAATTATTCAT
This sequence comes from Papaver somniferum, assembly GCF_003573695.1. NCBI lineage: Eukaryota > Viridiplantae > Streptophyta > Magnoliopsida > Ranunculales > Papaveraceae > Papaver > Papaver somniferum. Next base: position 101,984,460 of record NC_039368.1, read on the forward strand.
ATTTTTGTATTTGGAAGGATAATTCAGGTAAATTTCTGAGTACTACAACCTAAACCTTCAATATAGATCATTTTTTACGAGCATGGTAACGTTTCTTTGCCATTTTACTTATCTAAAATGTTCCAGGTATTTCCACAAATCTTCCAAAAAATATGGTTTAGTTCCTAGTTGTCCTTGGTCGTCATCATTGTGTCTCCGATGCAACTGCAAGCTGAACTATTCTCCTACCAGTTCAGAATGACAACTCTCCTTGATGATTCGGCCACTCCACAACTCATCAATAGGTAGTGCACCTCTCATACAAATTTGTTTCTCTCCGACACATTTTTGATACCTTTATGGTAGAAGCTAGATCACCAGATTGTGTAGATCAATCATCTATAACTCCATGCAGAAACTTGGTTCTTTTGCTATTAGTTCTAACTTTGCTACATACTCCTTCCGTTCTTTTTTAATAGGCCAGTTTCTATAAATAAAAGTTTCAAAAAAATAGGCCAGTTTCCTAATTGGGAAAGTCAAATGTTAGTTTAATTTTTTGGGACCACTTTTCTCTTAACTTCTTTTGATGACAAGTGTCATGTGGACCACTTCACTTTACTTCTTTTGCTAACAAGTGTCATGGGGACCATTTCACTTCACTTCTTTTATTGACAAGTGTCATGAGGACCACTTTCAATGATTAGTTCTCTTAATTTCCTTAAATTTCGCTAAAAACAAAACTGGCCTATTAAAAAAGAACGGAGGGAGTATTTACCAATATAATGATTAACAGATAATGTGGTTGTCATACTTGAAGGATCTATGATTCCCCACCAAGTTTTCAAAACAACTAGATGGTGACAATTCACCTATGTCATTTTTCCTTCCCAAGAACCGATACATGTTGTTGTTGGGTGGCTCCTCAACAAGCTTAGATTCTATATGAAACTCCATTAGAAATTTGAACTGAATTTTTGTTTACCTAGTTTTACTTCGTTAACATAAGGATCGATATACAAATTTTCCTGAACTTGGAAAGAAAGAAAAATATTGGTAGAAAAACTTACAATGATGAAATAAATAAAAAAAATGAAGAAAGAAGGAAGGAAAAATATCTTTCCATTTCGACTAAAAGATGGCACTTTCTAATATTAGTGATCAAAATCTACATCATTGTTGTACTTCTTTTCCACAAGTAATAACTTCCACATACAAAATGTGGCATCACACAATTGAAAAAAGATGCATAATTACCCTCTTCATCATATCAATTTGATTCGAAAGGAATGATGGTCTTGTATGTCGGTGGAAAATATGGGGTTTGGATATATTATGTAGATTATGTTGTCAAAATATTTGCATATCAAGTGATGCACCTGCTCATCAGTTGCAATGCGAAAAATATCTAATTTATTCCTAATCCACTAAAATATTTTCACATATCTGCTTCCTTGGTTTTACCACCCATAACTTCTACCAACGATGGACAAAAAAAACTCTTATTTTAGATACTCCTTGAGAAGTAATTGCATCCTTTCATGGACGAATGGTCATGAACCAACTAATGGGTTCTCATTTTGTACTCTTGAAGTTTTTTTGTTTTCACTTTGTTGGATCTTAAGTTTCTAGTATGTTTTCCGGGTCAAGGAGAGTATACAATTGTGGCCTCAACTGTTTCGTCGTGGCTATGAGATCCTTCGAATTTTTGTACCAATAAGCTTTAGTTTTACAGATTTGTTGTGCATAACAAGAAATATAAGAAGCTAACCAGATGTTCCCTGATGATCTATGAATTGAAAGTTCACCTTCTTCCGGGTTGTTATTGATATCAAAAAATCCTGAACATAATGCACACCACCTATCCAGTAAATTCAATGCAAAATATTTGAAACTCCAGTCTCTATAAAAACCACCCATCATGTTATTTCGTTAAGTATTGAAAATACTTACATTCATAAACTTTTATATGCCTTGATTGTCACAAATCCGCAGTATTGTATGAAAATAGAGCCAAGAGTTATGTACATGTTCCTTATTAACACATCAATGATTTCACTTGTACATCATAGGTTTACATTTTTCTAATGTCCATAATCTGTCTCCAAAGCTCGTATAATACATCTTCGTTGATTTGATTGTATAGTCACTCCAATTGCACTTGCATTTTTTGAATTCATCAACATGGAGATATTAAATCTCAGGATTTCAATTTTGACTTGGAGATATTAAATGTTTTTCTTTAATTACTATTTGTAAAAACTAAAAAGACAATATGGTCTTAGGATTTGATCATTTAAAATTTT
>NC_039368.1:101987057-102135710 GCF_003573695.1 Papaver somniferum
AAAAAAAAAAAAAAAAAAGAATCTAAAGAAAAAATGCATTATTCTTGCCAAGCATATTACTTGGTTGCTTTGTGATGTGACAAAGTGTTACTGAGTAATATTTTTGTCATGTACTGGCTAAACATGTCAAATAGTATTTTCATTTCTTTTCTTTCTTTTTAAAAAAAATATAAAAAACCAAAATAAGTTGAGATCCAGTTTAGATAAAAACTTAGCTTCCAAAAAAGAGAAATTTAGAATTCCTGTTGAAGATTCAATTTCCAATTTCTGAGCCATTATTGTCATAATGTACTTAGTATTATCACTGAAAATCTAACAAATAGACAATAAAAATAGATAAAATAAGTGTACTGAAAAAGAGAAAGAGCAAATGAGGCCGGACTGAAACTGGGCTGAATAATTCTCTGAGACTCCAGGAGGCGTGCTAGTTCAAAATATATCTTTAGAGCGGGCCCCCACTAAACCCATGTTTTCATTATCTTCTTATCAAATCACTCCTATGATTTTTGGAGGGAACAAAAGCTGTATGGATTGAACCCTAAATTAGGACACGCGGCAGGTGATAGCATGAGTGATGCTACTCGATCAGCTGACGTGGGACCAATCTATATTGCTCCTATAACACGCCTAATAAGATCAATGGTCCCACGCCAACTTGACACTTAATGAATGAAAAACTGAAAAGTTGAATGATCCGTAAAAATGAAAGGCATGCAAAAAGAATCAGAATCGGATGACAAAAATAATTTTTTCCAGATTGGAATTTGGTTTGTAAAGGTATGTAGCAGTACATATAGTTTTTGCAGAAGTTTAAATGAAGACTAGAAATGTCGAGGCAAAGATATCTTTTGGAAATATTTGCTTCTTCTTTCGTATGTTTTGATTGATCGTATTGAACTCATCATGCTCCTTTTCTCTCAGATTTCTGTATCGTATTTGCATGGGGACAAGTATGGAGAAGCTAGAGGTGTAGCTAGCTAGGACTCATCAGTGACGTGAGTAAATCCATACCCATTTCCCCCTACTTCAAATATGCTTTAAGATTCAAACTTCATAGCCATTTTGTTCTAAGAATCTTTGGAACCACTAGCAAATTTAGTTGGAGATGGAATGGCTAGTTTCCTCACGACTCCCCTCTCGTTGAGCTTTAATCAGGATGGAACACATAGCAACTTCATGTATTGTCGTAGACCTACTATCAAGTTCAATGTATAGGGTTGCGATGCCTGGCCCTGGAAGTCGTTTAAGTTTTGACTTCGGCCTAATGCCTCCTGTGAGCAGTTTTAGACTTTACCCTCCAATTTTGAGGATGACATATTATGTGGCATCCGCATTACAAATTCAACCTGTTTCTAGTTTTCACCAGTGGGTCATATTTCAAGTTTTCTACCCCAATTATTTACGAGGTTGATGTTTCTAGATGTCTGGGGTACACATAGTAATATATTTGGTAAGACGAGGTAACGCCAATGAATATCTCACAGTGGCCCCGTAATACAAAGACACATGAGACCGGATTAGTATTTTATCCATTAATCGCCACGTGGCAGAAGCTTATTGTTCTATCCTCTAATAATCCACCAATGCAATCTACCAGTTCATCCTCCTTCACAAATTCTAACCCCCAAAAATCCATGGGCCATCATCTGATGATTCAACCATGCAATACACAAAGTAGAAACAAATTATAACAAAGACATTTTAGAACTTGAGAGTCTTAGGAAAAAATGGCTGCAACAATGGCATCTACTACCACAATAGCAGGCTTGGCCACTTCATCCCTCTCACCAGCAAAGAGAACAACTCTAAGTTCAGGTATATCCTACACAGAATACCTTATTAGACTCGAGTACTATACTAAAGCCACATTTCTTCAGCTACAACATGGAAATGACTGATGAGTGTTGTTTCTCTTTCAGGTTTTATCAGATCTCCAGTTACTAACAGAAACCCATTAAAGCAAAATCTCACTTCTGGTGGAAGAGTAACATGGTAATGAGTTCAATCTCAAATATTCCTACTTTATTTAGCTAGTGATTGTATAGTTTCAACATAACAATTCAATCTTTTCCCAAGTGTATGCAGTGTTTTTTCCTAAGTAAGTGCATGCAGTGTTCTAATCGTTTTCTCTTATTTTGTAAACTAAAGCTCATTCCAGAGGGATTGGCTAAGGAAAGACTTGAACGTTATCGGATTTGGATTGATCGGTTGGCTCGCTCCATCAAGTATACCATTAATCAATGGAAACAGTTTGACTGGACTTTTCTTCAATAGCATTGGAGAGGAACTCGCTCACTTCCCTACTCCCCCAGCCATCGCTTCTTCCTTCTGGTGAGTACTTTCATCATCCATTCTAATCAAATGTGCTAATGCTCAAATGGTAACACTTAATTAGTACCGACCTGTATTCCCTCCAACCCAGTTCTAGTCAGTTAACTAGGATCTGAATTACCTAAAATTTCTAAAGGGAAGTTTGCTAAGCTTACCCTGCCAAAGAAGAACTAAATCCATAAGATTAAGGCATGCTCTAACTGAGCTTAGTATGTACCTATGTATATGTGCAACATTTCATATGGTTCTGACCGTAAAGATACTTCTTTCATTGATAGGTTGTGGTTGATCACGTGGCACTTGGGGCTCTTCATTACCTTGACATTTGGGCAAATTGGTTTCAAGGGGAGGACTGAATCATACTTCGACAAATGATTTACTGATCTATCTAATGTATATCAATTTGTGTGTTAAATCTGTACCCACTTCTTCTCTTGTTGTGTAATATTTGAAATTTGGTTAATGTGTCAATACTTTCTAAGGCAGTTGAGAAAAGAGAGCAAGAAATCATCTAATCATAACATAACTGCATAAATTAGGGCCTCAGCAAAGGACAACGATTATGCACAAAAGTGATAGTAAGTATGAAGAGAAAGAAAAAGATGAATCACTCAATGTTTATGCCTAAAACGCCCCACACTTTTCGTTCCAATTTCATAGTGGTCCTTAAACTGTTACTGTGGTCCTTAAAGAGATTTAGAAACACAAAATGGAAATATCAGCAGTGGCTAGTGGCCAAGAAAACAGACCCCATAAATGTGTAAACAGAGTAGAGTGTCCTAGACTCCTAGCATTATGCTGAGTGGTATCTGTTAATAAATAGCATAGGATTTCCAGCAAGAAAAAAAGCATATGATGCAACTGAAAAGAATTAGACCCATTTCATGGGACCCATATGAGGAGTGCTTAATAGAGATGAGATTTCATATTATAACACTACACGTATCTACATTGAAACATCACCAGCTTCAAGGAACAAAAAAGAAGACTTTATGGAGACTTACCTGTAAACTCTGGGTAGAGAATGGTTCAGCAGTATTAGTTGGATGACATGTGAGATGCAAACACCAAACACTGTCGAAGTTATGTGTGGTATTTTCAGCCTACTCTAAGCTAATCACTATAGAAAACTAATATTCTAAGGTTAACTCCCTGCATAGACTGGAAGCCTAACAAAATCCAGCTTCTTGGTGACCCTTTGACCCGGTTTAGGATTTCTTTCTCTACAGCATTAAGAAAGCCTGCCCCAGTTAGCTTGCTGTTTGATATATGAAGTGATGATGGGTAAAGGACGTCATATTGAAGAAAATTCTTTCTATGCAACAGTAACACTACTAGACCGCCAACCTCTCCCTAACAGTTCTCGACCTTTGCAGTAAATGCCAATGGATTAAGCGACTCCGGCCACACTGTGTGCCCAACTCCAACGACACCATGGAATTCAAGCTTTGCTCGTTCAATTTCTCCAAGATCTACATACATCAAAAGATTATTCAGATCAATCAAAAATGAGCAATTAAAATTGTACTCAAAATCTTAAACACGACAGGGCTTTTGATTTTATGGACTTTCTGAATCGTGTCTCGAGTCAGGTTATCTTATATGGACATTTTTAATTAACAATAAGCGAAGCACAGTGAAATTGTCACTAGCACCCTAGGAGATCTACGTATTCATAATCCATTGATATATTGACTGTTCATATTCTGTCTTGGGATCAAACAATTTCAGGTTTCCAACCATATTGACATTCAGTCCCATGGAGACTTTTAAACCTACGTCTATTCCATATAGACTTCTTTCTGCACGAAATTGATATTGAGGAATACAATTTTAAATGAATCGAACCCCCAATGCAATTGTGCATAACGCGACATAACAGTTAAGCTATCTTGTGCGAGAAACATTAGATGTTTCCCAATTTGATAGTACTGTATATGATAAATAATAGCAGGTACGTTGCCATACCTAGGTCTGCGGATATGAGGGACTCCTCTTGGTAATTAGGACCTGCCAAAATGGCCCCTGATGGTGAAATGATAATGCTGCCTCCAGAGCAGACAACAGAATCTGGCGACAGCTCTGAATTTGAATCTCCTGACACACATTGTTGCTGGAGAGGATAGTCTTTCCTTTGGCAGTATTGGTTTGCGGATATAACAAAACAGCCACCTTCAATGGCAGTATGGGTCATGCTTGCACGCCATGTATCTCTTGCATCTGCAGTGGGAACACAGTATATTTCAACACCTGTTAACATAGAACACTTACATTAAGTTGCAGTACTAAGTAGACAAATATATAATCCTGTCTGTGACATGGTCTTCATAAGTAACAACGATGACGTCGATGTGAGGGTAATGAGCTCAAAAGATTTTAGGCTAGAGGCTATTAGAGTTTACCTTTGGAATACAATTCTGATCTTAATAAGGGCATCCTGTTGTCCCAGCAGATGAGGCCACCTATGTTCCCAATCGAGGTCTTGTATGCAGGCAATGTTGCTTTATCTCCTGAATGCCATACATCATGTTCTAATGCTGTTAACATAACCTTGCGGTGTCCCCCAAGATATTGGCCCTGACAGTCAAAATAAATTACCGAGGAGTAGAGTATGGACCCTTCTCTCTCTACCACTCCCATTACCAAGTGGACCTCATATTTTCTAGCTATTCCAGCTAGTCTGTCAACTTCAGGACCTGTGAATACGTAAAGCAGTATTAATTAACAAATGACATTCAGATATACAAGTTTTACTTCATGATTGGAAGGGAGAATATATGTACTTGGATATAATATTAACAGGTGTTATAATATACTTCATGAGAAATACAGTTAACACCATACCAGGTACATCAATTGCAGAAGCATGGTACTTTTGAAATTCATCATTTTCCTCAATCGAATTCCTCCCCCCTGTGACACCAAAATTGGGAATACGGGGATAACCACCAACAAATGCCTCTGGAAACACAACTAATTCTGCACCGTACGCTGCAGCACCTGCAATTAGCCTCTCTGCCTTGTCTGTTTTAAGAATTGAGAAGGCAGTTAGAAATAGAAAGCATACAAGTCCAGGAAAAAGAATGGTCTGATAACTGCAGCACATTTCTGAGAACTTCCCATGGTAGTCACACTCCTTTAATTCCATAAGCAAATTTGTAAGAATTATGATGTAATATATAACAACGGTTATGTATTCACAAGAATCTGACAGTAAACAGGTATTGCATCGGCAAAACAAGTTACATACCATTCTCAGTCACAGGCAGATTACACTGCCTAATGAAACATATTTGGTAGAAAGAACTACATCAAGTCACATAACAAAAGCAAGGATGCATAGAAACAACACTGAGGATCTGGTATCAAAAGGAAAGAAAGTTATGACCAAGTAATCTTGGTATAATATCACCCAAGACCTCCAACACGTTCAAGTGCTGTTGGCATGAGTTTGCAATGCTTCACAAGAGCCTGATAGTAAACAGGCATTGCACAGGCAAAACAAGTTACATGCCATTATCAGTCACAGGCAGATTACAGTGCTCAAATGGAACATATTTGGTAGAAAAAACTACATCAAGTCACCTAACGATTACAATAACTAGTGATGTACTCTGTTAAATAATGATTGGCACAGTGCATAAAACAAAAGCAAGAACCCATAGAAACACCACCAAGAATCTGGTATTACAAGGAAAGAAAGTTATGGCCAAGTAATCTTGGTATAATATCACCCAAGACCTTAATATGCATACAATGGTCTTAGGTTGCGCACTATCGACGAGAAAATAACTTCCAATGTGTTACTGATCTTTTACACTGGCTCTATATTAAACCTAATCAATAACTAGGAGCAATAAAGAAGACTTATAACAACAGAATGCCCACATGTAAGAACCCTAATTTCAAAGGGAAAGTAACTCAAAGATAATAAAACCCTAACGAACAAATAAAATCTAACATAACTCAAAGATGGAGAGTATCATACCTAGAGTAGCTGGAGTGTCATAGAATATAGTAGATGCTTGTACAACAGTTGCTCGAATAGTCGGCCTTACACCATTATCGATCAAATTCTCCTCATCGTCGACCACATCATGCCCACTACTAGTAGCAGGATTACTATTCTCAGAAGAATAATCGTCAAGGTAAGAAAAGGCAACAGGATTAGGGGAAGCAATAGGATCAGAAAGAGGCGGAGGAAGAGATTTTAAAGGGCTTTTATAAGAATTGTCAACAAGTTCAGGACGAATTTGTTCTAATAACCAATGAACAGTTTCACCATCTGATCTATGACCCAATTCATTAGTTAATTGGAAAATACCAGGCGCACATGATGCTGGTATTCGTATTCTACAACCCCTTCCATCAACCTTAGCATGTCTATCTGTGATCCCTCTTTTTCTTTTATTTGTAATTGATTCTTGTTGAGAACTTTGAATTCGATTTCTTGGCTCCCCCATTATCTCCAGTTACTGACTGACAGCATTCATAAATCTCGTCGTATCTTATAGTGTTTAGATTGTTTCCGAGTTAAAGAAAATTTCCTAGCCGCTCTACTTTGGAAAGAAGGGATAGAGGGAAAGTCACTTTGGCCGCTTTTAATATACGGAAACCCCTATAACTTACCAAACTTAACTTTGGCGCATGGACTTCAGACACAAATCCACCGCAACTTGTAATATTTTCAAACACCAGCCAGGGTTATCTCTCAGTAGGCAGCCCAAGACTTGGACTCTCATGCTTAAGACTGTCTGCTCTATATTTTCCATGTAAATATGCACTATTGCATTGCATGGTAGAGGGACCTCGAATTTAGCACAGCCCACAGAAAAACAAGACATGCCAAAATCATCTAATCTTGGTATATACACCACAATAAACAAGAGTTGTTGTTTTTTTGTGAGCACTGTTCAGCATTAGTAATTTTGTATTATGATGATAGTCACATACAACAATCAAAATACAAGAATAACGGCGCTAAACTGACGCTTATTAGGAGAAAAGATCAAAATCTTCTCTGGATGCATAAGAGTAAGTGAGGCCTGCATAAATATGGCTCTATGGTTTCTCAAAGGCTTTCTGCCTTGGGTGCAGTCGACATATAAGAAACTGGAGTTGTTGGATGATCCTTCACAATTAGGCTCAGCACATCAGGTCTAGAGTAGTGTCCAACCACATCAAAATCGAACTTGGCTCGTGCAATTTCTCCAAGATCTGAAAACAATAGTGGAAAACCATACTACTCAGATTTGTCTTAATCATAAGAAGAAAAAAAGAACTTATAATTCCATGGAATAACTGTCCGAAACAAAATGAGAAATCTTTACCAAGGTCAGCGGAGATAAGAGCTTCTCCGTCATAATTTGGTCCAGCCAAAACAGTCCCAGACGGCGAAATGATAACACTGCCTCCAGGACATACAACAGAATCAGGTGACAGATCTTCTTCACCGAAACTAGTTGTAAATGTGTAATCTGGTGGTGGTGGGTAGTCTTTTCTACGGCAGAACTGGTTTGCTGATAGAACAAAGCATCCTCCTTCTAAGGCAATGTGAGTCATGGAAGCTTGCCACACATCCCTTCCATCAGCTGTAGGTGCACAATAGATTTCCACTCCTACAAAGATGAAATCTCATGAGATAGATAGACAAGAACGGCAACTTGGCAACGGAATAACAAAACGAGAACACAAAAACAAGAGAAACACTTTCAGGGACATTTTTATACCTTTTCCATACATTGCGGTTCTTAAAAGGGGCATTCTGTTCTCCCAGCAAATAAGAGCACCTATTTTTCCAACCACAGTATCATACACCGGAATTGTTGATCCATCTCCAAACCCCCATATTACACGTTCAAGTGCTGTTGGCATGAGTTTGCGATGTTTCCCAAGGTAACGTCCCTGAGAATCGAAAAAAAGTACTGTGCAGTAGAGTGTGTATCCCTCTCTTTCTATCACACCCATTACCAGATACACTTTGTACTTCCCAGCCATTGCAGCCAATCGTTCAACCTCGGGACCTAATAGATGTAACTAAAATATTAGATTCGTGCTCAATTTAAGCTTATTCTGTAACATACATATAACGTCATCGAGATATACTTTTTGTAATGATTCGGATGCCCATAGCCCCATATCAATGCAGTAGAACTATATGGTTGTTTAAAGGAGCGGAAAGTAAGGTCCACTCAGCCCACTAAATACGGCATTATATTCACCAAGAAACATTTTGTATGCTTTTGATTTGTAAATGTAGCCTTGGGCCTATTGCCTACAGATTTCACCGTGGAACTGTTCCCATCTTCCTTTAGTCAAGGCTGTCAAGCTTAGTTAGAAACATACATTCAACCATTTCCTAGCAATACAGAAGCTTAGTTGTGAATCTTCGTAATAATACAAAAAGATTCATTAGATTTATATCTCAGTACTGAATCTAGTTAGAAGTTCATTTAAGTAAGCCAACATAGTCATTTCTAATGGTTCTTCAGCTGAGGCTATAAACTAGAACACCTCATCTGTAATCATTCTAGTACAAGGAGAAAAACAAGAAACATTATTTTCTACTGAACAATGATGAAACATAAATTTTTACCAGGCACATCAATAGCCGAGGAATGATACTTCCGGAAATCCTCTTTGCCCTTGGCTGAGCGAGAGCCAATTGTGACACCAAAAGTTGATCCACGGGGATAACCACCTATAAACGCTTCAGGAAATACTACTAATTGTGCCCCGTAACCAGCTGCATCAGAAATCAATCTCTCTGCCTTATCTGCTCAAACGAAATGATGATAAACAAATAAAAACTTAATTATAAAAAATCCCAAGGAAATTACACCTTTAATCAGCAACAAAACTCAATTTACGTTCAACATATTGCAAACTTCTAAAGTAAATGGTGGTTTAAGAGGGGAAGAACCTAAAGTGGCAGGAGTGTCGTAGAAGATAGTCGAAGCTTGTACTACAGTAGCTCGAACTGTTGTTGCTGCTGATTCAGATCCCATATCTACTTCTGCAATTACTGGTTCTTCTGTTACAGGAGTAGGAGTAGGAACCAGCGCCATCGTATTCAGCTTTGTTATTTCCTCTTCTTTCTTGTCTCTCTCAGTCTCAAGTCTCAGTCTCAGTTTTATCTCTGAATGTCTGAACTCAAGTACTTTCTAGACCTTTAAAAAGAGGCAAGTTTTGAATGATACAGTTCGTCCGTTTTACAAAAAAAACCCTGTGGGATACCATACGTGTTGAATAACTAAAACATTTCTGTCAAATTATCCTTGTTGGCGAGATCGCAGTGGGTACCACTTATTTATAACTGTGGGATATGTCACACAATATCAGAAAGAAAAACAATTAAAGCTTTTCCCACTTTACCAGATTCTATTCTGATTCTCGTATTAACCTCTCTTAATTGGATATACATCTGTCTGTATTGATTCTACGGCTTGACAAGGTAAGAAATTTTAATCTTCATTTGATTTGGGTTTTACTAAACCACAATTTTAGCAAAATTTTGAATGACCCTTTTCTCATAATTTTATTTTAGGGTTCAGAATTCTATTGACACGATGGGGTTAACTCAATCGCCAAATAGGGGATTAACAGTATTCAACCTTGGCTGCTTCGCACTGGGGATTACTTTCATGACAGTTGGTATTCATTATTCCTACAAAAATGTTGCCCCTCAACAGGCTAGAGCCAAAGCTCGGAGTGAACTCCTCAGAGCACATCTTATGAAGAGATTCGGCGAGGATGTAATCCCTGCAGTTTTTCGTAATCCACCTCACTCAGTATCGGATTCCTCTGGTTCCGTCTCTGATTCACAACCCAGTAGTGATTGTTGAAGCCGGTTTGGATACTGATTCCATTCATTACAAGGGGGGATGAATAGGTGTCCATTTGGCTGGTAAGACACTGTATAAAATGTAGTTGAAATGTTTTGTTTATCTAGAGATAAACGATGTGAAATTTTGTTTCTTCTATGGTTTACATAATCATTTCAAATTTCTTGTACACTTTTCTTGGATGAATGGGTACAATAGAAGAGATTCTGATTCCAAATTCTGCTGATATTTTAACTGGTAAGGCTTTAATTCAACTTCATGAATCACATTGAAATGAAAGACATTGCCACCTAGTTGTGATTACAATGACAACTAGGAAGATGCTCGAGTCTCTGCAGTGAATGAAGTGATATAAGGAATGTATGTGAATTTGCATGTTCTTCTTTGCTGAGTTTATGCAAATGCATTGAGTTGGCCAGTTTGATTGACATGAATATTTTGTGTTCATAGTTTAGGGAGTTTTTATCCCTTTTGGAATGAGAAGCCAGTAATCAAGTCCGAGACGTGGAGAGGGTAAATTGGGACTGAGAAAGCTGTGATGAAAGCAAAGAGGGTGTTGATATAATTTCTGAGGATTTCTTATTTACATGGACAATATTCTAGACTTGGTGCTCATTTGGCCATCATTCAAGACTTGGTGCTCATTCGAAGAATTGATGTTGCTGCTGAACCTGGTCAGTCTGATGAAATTCTTACTCATTTACTTTAGCAAATTTAGTGTGAAAAAATACAAGTCCTGGAATTGATAAAAGTTGTGATGTATTAACATATAGGAATCTTGCTCTCCTTGAGATTTCAATTACTACAGACAACCTATTAATTTTACTGGTGGTAGGAGTGCAGGCAACTTTCATTCTGATAGAGGTTCAGGCGTTTTACCATCTGCTTCCTTTCCAGTACCGTCTAGACCTCCTCCAGATCTGTCATCTAATGACAGACCTACATGTCAGATTTATTGCATATATGGTCATTCTGCTGATGTATGTTGGAATATGATGAATTTCTCCTATCAAGGTCGGGCACCACCAAGAAATTGTCTCTGCATCCATTTCTTGGGTTGTTTTGATCTTTGAAAGGCACAAGAGCAATGCAACACTGTGTCACCTAACTTGTAACAAAGTAAATGGTCATCTAACTTGGCTTTAAACTTTTTCCTCGAAATTACCGTGTCTTTCTCTGTGGTTTGTCAGTGCTCCCCAGGATAAGAAGTACAGAAGATTTACCCAAACTAAAAGTGGCGTAACTCCACCATATATATACAACATTATCCAAAGTGTTTTAGCTACAGCCTACAGAAGATTTACGCAAACAAAAGTGTTTTAACTACACCATACACCAGTCCACCTTACAGTATTATCCAAAGTGTTTTTAGCTACAAAAGATTTACACAAACGTTTTGAACTCCACCAAAAGATCCTCACAAACAAAATTACAGAAGTGTTTCAACTTCACCGTACAGCAGTCCACCTTACAGTGTTACCCAAAGTGTTTTTAGCTGCTAAAAGATTCACACAAAAGAAGTGTTTTTAACACCACCGTCACCTAGTAAAAAACCACTTGTCACCTTCCAAGCGAAAGACAAATAATCTTTCACTGAGATGATATTTCAGGTGGGACCCATCTGACCTCATTACTTGCCACGTGTTGGCATACTAGAGTTTGATGTCAGACTAAATCCACCACTTCCCGTAAATCCTGGTCATCAATCATACACATGTAGGGTCAATTTGTAAGTCATTGGTTTCTTTGGTTCATCTCAGCAAAAGGGAGAGAGAACCAACAAAGACTGAAGAGTCAAGAAAAAGAAGAGTATATCTCTTTCACTGAACTCTTGCACACTAAAAACAAAACAAATTCCTCTATAAAACCCAAATTCCCACTCCTTCTTTCCTTTCTTTCTTCATCGATGATAAAAACCTAAATGGAAGTAACTGATATCCTCCTCTTCTTAGTTTCATTTACTTATTTCTAGGTTGTTTTTTTTGATCTGATAACAATAATAATAACAAAGTAAATGGAGTTTACGAGTATATTTCCTGGGTTTAGGTTTTCACCAACAGATGTAGAACTAATAAGTCACTATCTGAAGAATAAAATTGATGGGTCTGAGAAATGCGATGATGTGATTTCTGAAGTTGATATTTGTAAATTTGAGCCTTGGGATTTGCCAGGTAAACTAAATTTTGACCTATTCCCGTCTTTTTTTCTCTAGATTCCAAAATTTGGTTAATTAAGAATTTTGTTAGATTATTATGTTTGTGTACGATTCGATTCCTTTGTTTATCAGGGAAGATTCAAGATTGTTGTCGGTTTATTGTAGTACGACCACCTCGAATCTTTTAACTGTTGTCGCTCATTTATATGTGTTAGTCCTCAAGGGAGTTGGGGGAGTTTTGTTTTTTCCGGTTAGTCAGGGAGTTCGAGGGAGTTGGGGGAGTTTTGTTTTTTCCCGTTAGTCAGGGAGTTCGAGGGAGTCTCTTAAAATCCCCGTTAGTTGTGGGAGAATAAAAAAGTCTCCTCAACTCCCTAGAAAATCCCGTTAGTCGTGTGGAAGTTTGAAAGAAACTCTTAAACTCCCTATTAGTGGTAAAAATTAGAATGATAGGGAGTTTTTTTTTTTTTTTGGGAGTTCTGGGAAGTTCCAGGGAGTTTATAGTGTATTTTTGGCTCACTCCAAATCTCTCAAAAAAGTAGAGATTTTGGGAGAGTCTCTCAAACTCCCTACACTCAATACACCAAACTCTCTCAAACTCCCAATACTCTGTTACACTCCCTCAAAATCCCCAAGATTCAAAATATACATTAAACTCCCTCTAAATCACTCGTGGACTAACCAAATCACTCGTGGACTAACCCCTGGATGATTTCTTTGACTTGGTCAATTATGTTTTGACGGCCATTAACCTATTTGCTTGATTCATCTTCAGCTGAAACACCAACCACTCATTCCATTCCACAGCTCAGCAAATCAGATGTCTTTTTTTAGTGAAAATGAAAATGATGTGTGGTTGGTTAAACTTGCGGGTCCCACTTTTATTCTGGTGGTTCACTTATGTTTTAGGATCCCGTCTTGTGCTCAGGCTCTGCGGTACCAGTGTCTATGGTGCCAGTTCACCAACACGATTCATAGTTAGGATCCTATTGCAGTTCATAGTTAGGGTGGACACTGGCCAGCAGTTTGCTTTGTTTGCAGTCATGCATAGAATTCAGGGAACTATCATCTTAGGCTATTAGATACTTGATTACTCCTGATTCGATTCAGATACTTCTTGTGCTGGATTATCTTTTGACACTTCAAACTTGTTGGTAAATTAGAAGTTCTTCTTTTTTATCTCAAGAGTTTATAGAATGGTGAATATATTTTAAATAAAGCCGCCTTGTTCATCTTGCTTCTTATGTATTTCACTTAATTTCAATGTGATCTTTCACATGATCCATTAACTTTGACACTATGGATATTGATGATTTACCGTCTGATATTTGAGCAGATAAGTCCACCATCAAGTCCGATCACGAGTGGTTTTTCTTTTCTCCTAGCGGCAGGAAATATCCCAATGGTTCACAAGCTAAGAGAGCTACTGAAATTGGTTTCTGGAAAGCAACTGGAAAAGAGCGTGGAATTAAGTCAGGTTCTAATGTCATTGGTACTAAGAGGACATTGGTGTTTCATGTCGGACGTGCACCCAAAGGTGAGAGGACAGAGTGGATAATGCACGAGTACTGCATAAAACGTGACAAGGCTACTGTTAGATGTGTGGTAAGTGCTGGTTATGATTCTTCTCAAATGCACTGTTTCTGATAATAGGCTCGCTCCACTACTACTGTACTTATATCTATCATTGTTGACACAAATGAATGATGCAACAACGACTTAGTTCTTGCTTCAGCATATGAAGTGCAGGAAAAATGTTATTATTCTAGTTTAGCTTATAAAAATATTTACTCTGTTTAAGAGGTTTTCTTTGCTCTGGTTGTAGGATCCCTATGTTCTTTGTCGCATTCGAAGGAAGCTAGAAAATTCTGAAAATGATTCACAGAGTGCGGTGGTAGAGGACAAGCCAATGGATAACTCAAAGAAACAGATTAGCGATTCAGATTCTGTCTCCTTCGAAAAACCTGATGATACGAATATTAACAAAAAGGTTTGCCCTACTCACGTGCAATTTCAGAATTATTCCACTGCGTATTACTTTGATGAAAAGGGACTGAGTTTGTGAATGAAATCCTGAAATCCAGGAACATGGGTTAGAATCGGAAGATGATTTGTTTGCCGACATATTGAATGACGATATCATCAATCTTGATGAAGCACCGGCATTCTCAAGTCTCCAAGGAACTGCGCAGAGAAGGATCAGATTGGAAACACCAAAGATATCAAATACAAAAACTATAAGAGCCAGAAGAAGAATTCTGTAGCAGCAGCCACAATCCAGGAGGAGACCGAGCGACCAGTTAAGATCACAAGCAACTCTTCTTGTATAGTTACCACTGGGTTGATATTGGTCGTTCTGATTTTCCTCAGTTGGATTTCGTTATTGCCGATGCTTAGTGGAGATCGGCATATTAGTCTCCGGTTTATTATCTAAGGAGGCTATTTGTTTATTCAGAACAGTTTCGGATGCATTTCAAAAGAATGCAACTTTGTATATAAATAAAAAGCATGCATACCGAAGTATGCTATGAAAAGATTATCAGGATACTTCCAGGCCCAAGTTTTTGCCCTGTTTGTCAAGTTTTCACAAATGGAGTTGACAAAGTGTCTGGGTACTTGCCAAAATATCAGAGCTGGGCATAAGCACAAGACATATACTTCTAGCCAATTTCCTGTTATTAAGCTTCCAACAGTGAAAACCCCCAAGTTACAGATATATGTCTTAAACAGCATGGATATTCAAGTAAGTCATAGCTACTGCAGCATGGAAAGCTGCTCCAATGGGAAGAACCTCTTCATCGACGGTGAAGTGTGGTGAGTGCAACCCCTTAACTGAGTTTGTGGTATCATTATTAGTTCCTACACTGAAAAATGCGGCTGGCATCCTCTGTGAGTAAAAGCTGAAGTCTTCTGCTCCCATACTCATCGGAGATAGGTATACATTTGGTTCACCAAGGAGTTCAGTCCCGACTTTCTTTGCAAGCTTGTACATAGTTTCTTCATTCACAGTAGGTGGGTACGGTACTAGTGTATCCTCCATGAAGTCTACAGTTGCCGTGCACCGATGTACGATTGCCTGATCTTGTAGCACCTGTCAAAGTCCTGGTAAAGGTTACCGCTTTTCCCTACTGAAAGATAGTAGGAGTGATTATAAAGGTCAGGAGGTGAGCATTTGTTTAAGGTTTACCTCTTTGATTCGTTGGCGTAGATATGAGAAACCTTCAGTGGTCAAGCTTCTATAGGTGCCTCCAAAATTGACAGATTCTGGGATTACGTTTCCTGCTTGGCCAGCCCTGATGAGCCCAACTGAAACCACCTGCAATTTGTGGAGTGGTAGATTTATGAAGAGTTAGAAGAGGTAATGCATATTATTTAGTACTTATTACTTAAAACCAAACTTACTGCGCTTTGAAGTGGATTAGTTTCTCGAGACACAATATTCTGGAGTGCAAGAATTGCGAAAGATGCCGCTAGAACTGGATCTTGGGTAGTGTGTGGTGTTGCAGCATGTCCACCTTTCCCTTGAATTGTCGCTTTGAACCTTCCGGAACCTGCAAGAAGTGGACCAGGTCTTGAAGCAATTGTTCCAGTTGGCAAGTAAGGGTCAACATGTAAACCGACAATGGCCGAAACATTTGCAAGGGCGCCCTCTTTTAGCATATGGTATGCTCCTGCACGACCTTCTTCTCCTGGTTGAAAAACGAGCTTCACCGTTCCCTTTAAAAGATCCCAATGTTTATGAACAGTAGATAACAGAAGTTTTTTTCTTTGAATAGACAAGATATGCTCAATCAAGAAGACATTTATCATTTACCTTCAGTTTGTCTCTCCAGTGCTGAAGCAACTTAGCTGCTCCAAGAAGCATGGTCACATGGACATCATGGCCGCAGGCATGCATCTTCCCATCGTTCTTGCTCTTATACTCCCAGTCCACTAATTCCTATCATATGATCAATTATGTATGTCAATCAATTTTATGTTAGCAAATGAAAATCAAAATTACAGAAGTGAAACTACAGTAGTCAACTGTCAACACATGTCTTTCCGATCTAATATGACTTGAAACATTTTGTATTGTAAGTTGAGAAGTTTATCCCGTTGACTTTTGTAAAGTGAGAGAAGTACTTGCAGTGGTAGAGCATCCATATCTGCTCTGAGTGAAAACAATGGGGTTAAACCAGACCCGACAGACCCCACTACGCCAGTTTTAGCGATTGGCCAAGAGTAAGTGATTCCAAGTGAATCGAGTTCTGATCTAATGAGTTCACTTGTTTTATGCTCTTCGAATGCTAGCTCTGGATATTGATGGATCTTTCTTCTGATTGTTTTCATCCAATTGAAAAATTCTGGTTCTCTTGCTGTTTCAAGTAGCGTTTGACTCAGTATCTTGATTTCTGATGATGCAGTTGTAATAGCCCATGATTGCTGTAACATTATTACCAGGATTGTTGATGATAACCATAAACACGGGCAACTTGGAAAGTAACCCGCCATCAGAAAGGGGAGGAGTATACCGGCGGCTGCAAGTCAGGCTTTTTTTCTTATGATAGAAAATTGGGGAGAAATTTAGCATAATATTCCCGTCTTTCTTTCCCCCAGAATCTGGTGTGTTGCGTGTTTACTTAGTAGATCTGTCGTTTGTATAGAGTTTTAGTTTAAATTTCCCTGTAATTCAAAATTTGTTAGTATGATTGGTTTTCAGAAGGGAAAATTAGGTCTGGGTCTAGGCCCCACATGGCTACCCATGGATAACTCATAATATGAGGCTCCTAGTTGAAAGAATTTTAAAACCAGGCTCCTAATTAAAAATAAATTTTAATAGAGATTGAAATTACCAGATTGATCTTTACTATCTAAGTATCTAATATAGGTTTTCTCTCAAACAGACACGTTTATTTTCATTTGAAGAGAGAGAAATCAGAATTCACCTGAGAAACCTTCCGATCGAGAATTGCAGAGAATTTTTTTTTCAGATCGAACCGAAAACAAAATTCACATTCAGAATCATCAAAGAATCGATCTATCATACTCAAAACAAACATCAGAAGAAGAAAATAAAGGTAGGTTTTCGATCAATCTTCTTCTTCTTCCTGTTTAATCTTTACTTCTTCTTCATGTTTAATCTTAACTTCTTCTTCCTCGATTTTGATTCCTGTTGTTACTGATTAATTCGTATTGATTCAAAAAATTTGTCTTGCTTGATTGTTGTTGTTACTGATTAATTCGATTTTGAAACCTGTTCTTACTGATTAATTCGATTTTGATTCATGAATCCTGTTGTTGCTGAGTAATTCAATTTTGATTCCTATTGTTACTATTTAATTCATGTTGATCAAATTTGTTATTGATAATATCATTTTTATAGATCGGAGAAGAAAGAGCAACCGCAGATTCAGTTTCAAACTAGATCGGGGAGGAAGAACAATTGCGGATTCAGTTTCGAACTATTATTTATCTACGATGATGAAAGGAAGAAAGAGGAAACTTGAAGAAGATCCTACATTAACAGGTATTAATCTCTCAATCGTTTGTGATGATATAATGTTAGTGTTCTTTTGTGATTTTTGCTTTTGAGTTTTGCTTGTGATGATGTCATGAACTAAATTTGATCTCATGCTATGCTTGTAACATGTGTAACTGATGTCTACACATCCAATTTGCATGTGTAACTTGCGTCTACACATCCAATTAGCTTGTGTAACTTTCCTCTACACATCCAGCATGTGTAACTTCCGTTTACACATTCAATTAGCAAGTGTAACTCGAAGTTACATATTCATACAATCAGATGAATATGAGTTTCTCTTACAAAGTTGTACTGAAATGCCTTGATCTGTAGGTTATACTCATAAACCTGTGTTTGTACTTAAATTATTCAGATTACATATGCATGATATTGAGAGTAGGTATATATGATCTTGGATGGCACTAAAAGTATGTAGCTGACATGATATTTATGTAGTGGTTATGATGGTGATTGTTATATGATAAGTTTTATATTAATTAGCTTGCATTTCTAGTTATGGCACTCTTCTTACAGTGGTGATGGTGGTTACAGGAGTATTGATGGTGCCGGTGGTAATGGTGGTAGAAGATCTAGTGAAAGTGAGATTTGAGTGATAACCATTGAGTGATCCGCTTATAAAATTTGATTTAAGAGTAATGTTTTGTGTTCTTTTTTTCTTTTTTTCTTTTTTGTCTACATTGAGTGATTATCTTGTCTACATAGAATATTATGATTAAATTTGTATTTATTATTAATGATCTTGTTCAATCAAATGCAATTTTTTTCTAGATATTGGTTGTCTTTGTCTGTAACTATAATGTTGTTACTGTTTTATGTGTTGATGTACACATGTGTAACTTTCTTCTACGCATCCAATTAGCATGTGTAACTTGTATCTACACACCCAGTAAGCATGTGTAACTTGAATCTACACATCTAATTAGCATGTGTAACTCGCAGTTACACATAAATACAGTGTGTTCTAGTTCTGAGTTTGTTTTTTCTTTCAATTAGCATGTACGACTTTCGTTTACACATCCAATTAGCATGTGTAACTTGCATTTACTATATATTTTTTTCCAATTAGCATGTATAACTTTCGTCTACACATCTAATTAGCATGTGTAACTTTCGTCTACATATCCACTTAGTATGTGTAACTTGTGTCTACACATCCAATTAGCATGTGTAACTCGCAGTTAAACATAAATATAGCTTGTTCCATTCTGAGTCTGTTTTTTTCTTATTCATTCCGACTCTCATTTTTATCTCTTTCAGAACAACAACAATCAAAATATTCTCAAGTAAAAATTGTATGAACAAAAATTTGAATTTGGATCACAAATCTAATTACTCGTTCTTGTTATTAAAGCAATAACAAATTAATGCAAAAAAAATGATCCAAAAAGACTTGTGATGTATGTATAACAAAAATGAAGATCAACTGCATATTTAAACCCTGACAGATTTATTGGAAGTTTCCATGTTCCAAACCCAAACAAACCACTATTGGAAGTTTCCATGTTCCATGTTCAATGCAACTCACAGAAGCCATGACAACCTGAAAAATACAACACATACAATAAAAATATCAAAAAACAAACAAACGCAATTCCTATGTGGCAAGCTAAACATAAAATGAGCAATCAACATACTCAACAAAAGGAAAACAAGAGAAATATGAGTAAAAGATATGTCTTAAAAGATACAAATACACATGAAGTAGTATATATATGTGTAACTTCAAGTTACACATACTATAACAAAAAACAACATCTCTATATCAACTGTTTTCCTTCTGAAACAAATTTTTTTTTCTTCTGAAAAAAAATTGTATCTTCATCCTCTTTACACATGCTAAAAATACAACAAGATATATATGTGTAACCTCAGGTTACACATACTGCAACAAAAAACAGCATCTCTACATCAACTGTTTTCCTTCTGAAACAAAATTGTTGCTCTTCTGAAACAAAATTGTATCTTCATCCTCTTTACACATGCTTAAAATACAACAGGATATATATGTGTAACCTCAAGTTACACATACTGTAACAAAAAAAACAGCATGTCTAAATCAACCTGAAGTAGTTATTCTGAAATAAAGTTGTTTCTTCATACTCCTCTCAATATCAACAAAAAATAAAACAACAAATCCACAACAAATTCTCAGATCGTACATGCAAGAACAACAAATAATCAAAAAAAAAATTGAAAAAAGTTATGAAATCAAACCAAAATAAAATTTGTACCTAGATTTGTTGTTTTCCTTCTTCTGAAACACTGTTATTTATCTTCCTCTTCTCAGTATCAACCAAATCCTGTTATCAGTATCAACCAAATCAAAAAAAAAAAAAAACGAAATAAGAAAGATCTAAATCATAAAAATCGAAATCAATATAATTCAAAACTAGATCGAAAACACACCTATATTGATTTCTCTATTCCAACCTGTCTTCTTCCTCTTCACAGACTCAACAAAATCCAAACAAAAAAAATGGAAATCAGTAGAAGATCGAAATCAAAAAATCAATCAAGAAAACTAGTGAATCAAACGTATTTGATACAAACAGAAAAGATAAATTGATACAAACCTATTTGTTGTTCTTCAATCCAGCTACTCACTCTCGTCAGATCTGAAAGCCAGTGAATAACATCAACAAATTGAGAAAAAATTAACGAATTGTTGTTCTTCATATCGTCTTCAACACAACAAACTAACAAACTCTTGTTCTTCAATGCAACGATTCGTGTGAAGAGAAAATTCCAATTCTGTTTCTGAAGAAAAAATCTACGAGAGCAGAGAGAAGAGAGAGCTAAAAAAATGATTTGATTTTTTGTTTCTGATACCGTATAAAACGACTATAAATAGTGGAGGTTAGTTTTGGTATTTTTAGATTTATCAAAAAAGTTGCTGACGTCAGCAATCCGGAAGAATTCAAAACCTGGCCCCAAAAATAAAAGTTTTGGGCCTAGAAATATCAAAAAATGAAAGTATGGAGTTGATAGTGAAGGATCCATTTTGTGGGGCTTCTATATATTGAACCCATATAGTAGGGGGGTTATAGTATTTTTCACTTTTCAGAATGGAGAATCAACAGTCCCAATATACAATGCATGACTATTTTAATAGGCATGACACCATGGAAAATTTCGACTCCAGCGATGCACTGAGCGCAGGTCGAAACTTCCCGATGTGCCACTTTGATGAAGTCACTAAACCGTAAAGCTTCAAGGTTTGCGCGCAGGTCGAAACTTCCCGATATGCCACTTTGATGAAGTCACTAAACCGTAAAGCTTCAAAGTTTACTAGGAAAACGCACGTCAAATTGCCTTTCCAAGCACGTTTTGTACGTACGATGCTCAAAATACGTAGTTTCCACACATAGATATGTACCCTTCCCACTTACCTAATATGGAGGTAAGGCCACAAAGGATAATGGTGATTTGTATTTCGCATGCATCACGATATCGCAAGCGTTGTCCAAGTATAGGGAAATGCCTTTAACTTGCACCCAAGCCATTGTATGCCTATTTTCAATTTCCTTACTTCGCTTCGACATTGTTGGATGCGTCCACTAATTTTACGGAAAATGAGTCATTTGTCCAAATATTTTTAAAACATGATTCAAATGGACGAGTAAAAATTATTATGGGTGAAATGGACACCAAAAAAATAGCAAGGATGAATCTAGAATAGCAAGGATGAAACTGGATGCATCCTGATGTAAATTAAAAATAAGAGGATGAAACTGTTTACATCCTGGTTATTTTTATATTTTTATCCATTTAAAAAGTATCAAAATTTAAATGTCCTTTCACACAGAAATTGTTGATTTTGGTCTTTTTAACCAATTTTGTGCTAATTTTACTCGTGCCAAGTGTACATCAGCCAGTCTCATGCCATCCTTGCCTTGCATCATCCTTGTGATGTAAGTGGTTTACGAAAGCTCCGGTAACTTGCATACTGATTAGATTTCTTTCATCTCCATGCCCAATTTGCAATTGGTGCATGCCTATATCGTGTAGCTTAATAAGAAGTATGAGCATCCAATTAATGGACTGCAACTCCCTCATCAAGTATGGTAACAATCATCTATTGTCTCGCATTGCTGAGCCAGATGATATAAATTATGAAAATGTCGCATCACCTTCCAATTAGATTATATTTATATGAGGGAGAAAGTATTGGACCAAAAAATGTGTTGCATTACGACTGTCTACGTAACTTACCCGTACCATGAAGGGGTCAAGCACAAACTACGGTTCATCAATTTCGAAACTAGCAACCAAAACCAACTAGTGTTGAAAGGACAAAATCATGCAAATCTTAGTCCGTGTAGGCCAAGAAACTTTCACAAGATATGCACGAAATTGTTCATAACTGGTGTCACTTAGTTCCCAACTATGCGTCCTCTTGTCCGATGTACGCAAATTGGTGTTATACTGGTCTTTCCACCGTAATGCATCAGAATGCACATTATTGGTAAGCAACTGTGGATGGTTATTTTTCAACCAAGAATAAAACATTTATTGTCGTGAATAAGGAAACAACAATCATTTTACAAATCACCTGACTTGGTTTAAGATTAAATATTTATCCTCTACAAAACCTGAAATTTGAGGGGGGCGTGGTTCATTTGCCAAGATAGGTGAAGAGGTTGAGATTCAAGATGGGTGTTGAACCTTTTTCCTCTGCTGCCTTGCATACCCTGCAGAGCCTTGCTGCCCCTGTTGAGCCTTGGTACCCTACTTAGCCTTGCTGGCACTATTAAGCCTTGCTTACCCTTATGAGCCTTGTTGCCTTGCCGGAAATTGCATACCTTGTTGATCCTTTCATACCTTATTGGTGAGTCATATAACACCATGTTATATAACTAGGTCACGCCCAACGTTATCCCGGATCTTGAGAAAAGTAAAGGCTCCCCAGCGTTATCTCGGGTCTTATAACTCCTATGGTTGGACTATAAGCTCTTGCAGCTGCTATGGTTGGATTGTGAGCTCTTGTATGGGGATCCTATGGTTGGGCCACTGCTCCTCTTGCTCATATGATTGAAAAGGAGAGGATTATAGCTCAACAATTGGACTGTGAGCTCTTAGTTGGGGCTCCTATGGTTGGACCACAGGACCCCTTGCTCCTATAGTTGTATAAGGGGGGCTTATAGATCCTACGGTTGGACTATAATATTTTACTCTCATTTGGGACTCCTACGTTTGGACGAGAGAGGAATATAGCTCATGTTTTTGTACTATATAAGCTCACAGCTCATATGGTTGGACTGTGATTCTCAGTTAGGGCTCATACGGTTGGACCATAGATTTTTCCATGGCTCTTATGGTTGGAATATGAAACTCATTTTGATCTTAAGGTTGGACAAGTAATAAAACATGCGTTAACCTCTCTACAGGGTTGGTCATGTCTTTGCTCGACAGACGACCATTCAAGGTCATATTCGACCTCAACCTAACTTGTGTCATCCTCATGACACACTTTAGAAGGTTGAGATCTCTACATGACTCGAGATTTCCTCCACACTCGAACACGAGTATTCCTCCCAAATTACGACAACTTTAGAGAATACTGCCACGTCAAATGACACTTCACATATAAAGGTGAATATGTCACAAATGCGGGGATAAGCTTAGAGTTTTGGTATGGAGGTTTATGACACGTATGAGTATCAGCTTACTCAGACAGGTAAAGGATAGTCGGTCATAGAGGATCAGATGTGGAGGATAGACTCAACTCTTGATCTATCCTTAGATATTGATGAGTTTAAGGAGAGATATAAATAGACAAACTCTTGATCATTTTAAACAAAAACAAGAAAAACATAACAAGTTCTCTGCAATTCTCTCTTAAAGATTCTTCATTTGAACCTCTCTTGAACTAACAATCATAATCTCACCTCTTTCAGCTTGCATCCCTAGACCAACCCTGACTCTCCAGCTGAAGTACACTTTAAAAGACTTGAAAGGGAGAGGGTGCCAAGTAAACCACCAAATTTTTCTTTCGTCAACCTGCATGGGAAAAACGTAATACAATTGCAAGTAGACCAACTTAATGATCCTTGACAACATGTATATAAAGTTTATATCTTTATCTCATCACAATCAAAAAGCCTAGACAAAAGGGTCCTTGAACCTGAATGTTTAGAAGAGTACTTAGACGATCTCGAAAATCAATATCCAAGATCAATATAGTCGTATCCCAATAATTGAATATGTTTTTTGTCAAGTATGATACTTGTTATCTATCTTTCAAGATATGAATTCTACAAGAGAAAGTCTCGTAATCGATCACAATTAATATGGACTTATATATTAAAATTGATTAAATGCTACTGATTCATATTATAAAGATAAAATAATATAATGTGGAAAAAGAAAACACACAAGATACCCGAAGTTTTGCTAACGAGGAGAACTGCAAATGTAGAAAAACCCCATGACCTCGTCCAGATTTGAATACTAAACTGTATTAAGTCGCTACAGACACTAGCCTACTATTACACTTCGGACTGGATGTAATTGAGACTGATTGACCCTCCAAACAATTCAGTTGCAGTCGTGCTCCTTAAGTCTCTTGAACCTTGCAGGGCTCCATGCAATTGATTCATTTAGTTGACGTCCTTTACATCCAAGAGTTGCTTCAGCCTAAGTGAAGACTTTTTATATCAGTATGTCTCAAATATATAAGCTTATTTAATTTTCATTTAGATCGAATAAATCAAGGCTCGAAAATCTATTTGCAATAGACAAACCTAGGAAATCTCACAAATCTGGATAACTTACACTCAGTTAGATGAGAAGCCTGAATTATTAACCACCTCTCAAGAACAATCTTAAATCAATCAAGAAGATTTTTAGAAATCTATCTTGAAGAATCGCAAATTCTGAGAAGAATAAAACTTTGCAATTTCTATCTATCTCGTTCTTGAAAGAGATTACTAAAACCTCGATAACATAACGAACAAGATCAGGATACACGAACTATCAAGATAAAGATAGTCGAACCTGGATTCACAAATCCCTAAGTGAATTCTTTAAGTTCATAGAGGACTAATCTAGAAAACAACTATCCCACAGAAGTGTCAGGGATTGAGTTTCTTGGTTGTTTAAGTTTGTATGTTTATATATTTTCAAGACCGAAGGTTGATTAGAATTCAAGCTATGTTAACTTGAGATTAAAGTAAACACTTTTTATATTTAGATGAAACTCTTGTTAGGTATCCATGTAGGCATGTGAGAAATATACCTTTAAATCGCATAAAAGAATATACACTATGGTCTGGGTCCCAGAACCATGTATAATAATAGTTCTTGGCAAATATGCCTTTCGAACTTATAAGAAATATCGTGTTCAATTAAACACTTAAGATTTAAATCATGATGCACAATGCAAAGTGTTTTAGTGATCAATGATATCTTACAAATGTTTATGAGAGTCGTACTAATGCGAAAAATATTTGAGAAAATAGTTAATAAGCATCTGCATGATTCGTACTGGGAAGGTACGCGGAATTGTACGTGTACTTATGACCAGTTCATGAATTCAGGGACCGACCGTACGCGTAAAATGTATACATGTCGCTTGGTTATTCACAAACTCAGATCCTTTACAGTATGCATACGGGGTACGTGTATTGTACCCATTCACGAATCCATACCCTTTAAGGTACGCGTACTAGGTACATGTACCTACTTGTATTCCGGAATCTCGGATATCTATGATATGCGTACTAGGTACGTGTACCTACCATGAGTCCAGATTTCAGTAAGTTCTTGAAACTCTTTTTTGATGTTTTAAAATATTCTCAAATGTTATAGCTATAAAATATCATTGCTTGGGAAATTTCCAAATGATCCATATGAAACAAATATAGTTGTTGAATAATAAAGAGCTTCGAACTAAGATTATTAAGGAGCTATGAACATCCATGGATTGAATCACATTTCGATATGTTTAACAAGACAAGCTTGAATCGAAATTTCTTCTTTGCAATATTATATCTACTAAAAGTCATACAACATAGTCTCATATAGATACGATGGTAATTCATGTGATTAAATAGAATGGTTCATTCTTCACATACCTCTTGTTGATGAAGTTCTCCAAATGTCTTCGTTTGATCTTCGGTATTCAATCTTCGATGGTTATACAGTGATGTCTGATACTTAACTACCAGCCACTAAACCTAGTCTAAGACTTACTTTAGAAGACTAGAAATCAAGATATAGTTTTTTGCATCTAATATTGACAACAAGCTTGAGATAGCAAAACTTGTGAGTTCAACCAAGAAGTATTCTAACAATCTTCCCATTTGTCAGTTTAGTGACAAAACTACCAATATATATATGGATTCGAATAAATCGATCTTTCACCTCAAAATCCATCATACTTGATTTGCTTGGTTCTTCAACAACATCTTGAATTCTTCGTTCTTCAAGTTCTTTTATGGTTATGCATGTGTTCGTTTCAACACCTTTGTTGTTGAAGATCCGGAACAATAACAACTTATGAGAATACTCAAATAAGAGCTTTTTTAGAATGAAAAATTACTCTATTTAATGGTTGTTATACAGAAATATAATATTGTTACCTTCCTCAAAGTTCAATTGTACCACAACTTTGAAGCAATATTACGGTGACATGTTCTCTGCTTAGTCAATACTTACTTCTTTTGTATAATAGGTAAAAACTATATATTATAGTCCACTCCCCCTTACATAATGCTCCGAAAATGCATATGTGGTAGTAGGGTATCACTAAATAATTCTCCCCTTTTCTATCAATGAAATTGGAAAAGGCGAAAAAATGGGATCATAATGAATTAAACAAAATAGTATCACGACTGGTGAACACATACCATCTTTTATTAGATAATTTCACCAAGTAAACTAAGTATTTTCCATCAAGTAGATATATAGGTACAAGCATCTCCTACAATTTCATAGACGCACTCCCCACCAAGAGATGACAATTAAGCACAAGTTCAAATTAAACTCTCCCCTATTTGATGTCATTTCCGAAATAAAAACATGAGCGACCTTTATCTAATCAAAAGAGAATTAAGGATTTCTTGGAAATTGTATAATTTACTCGCCAGTTACCAACAAAGTAGATTTGTATCCCAATATATTTTTCTCTTCCCGCCAGTTGTGAATAAAGAAATTAAAAATATAAATCTTAATGTTAGAGGCACTAAGACATGATATTTTTGTGAGAAAAATAATCATCGTCAAAAATTATTCTCTCGGCCAGTAACGAACAAAGAGTACAAGTTATCCGATATGACTCAACATAAGAATTGTATTTTCTGTAGCCCTGTAAGGACGTAGAGATTAAAGTTCTTGAACTTATCTCCTAGTAATTACGCATTCAACGTGGAAAGCCGATAACCAGAAACCATCTTACAAGTCTCATGCAATATACTCACAAAAAGTGTAATTATGGGAAGATCTATATTGCAATTCTCAAAATAGTTTACTCCTTTGTGTTAAGAGCTTAACATATGAGATATCTGTTCAAATCACCAGAAATACGATAACAAAGAAGAAATCTCATAAAATAACCAGTACATATATATAATATAATCCATAATATTAGGTATTGTGAGTCATCTTCCAAAATAAATTTTTTAAATGTATAAACTTTAAACATGCAAGATGAAATTGTCGAGATAGCAAGTGTAACCACATAATATGTTAATTCAAACTCTAGTTATCCTCCTTAAACAATAAGAATAAATCCTTACGAGGAGTTACCTGGTAACAATAAAGAAGAGAAATAATAATGCCAAAGGAAACATCTAATTAGATACCACTGGAAACGTCATTGGTTTTGAGGCCTCTGAGTTTGTCTTCAACCACATCCACGAACTCTGCAAGGAATATATCTTCATTGAGAAGATCATTGACATATGGTTTCATGAGAACAAGGTCATAGGAAACCTTTTTCATCTCAGTTCTCAACATGTCTTAACCCTTCAAGGCTTCAACAAGTTGAATATTTGCCTCTTTAAATTGTTTAAGAAAATCATAAACAATATTAGCAGAAATCATATTCTCTTGTTCTACATCTTGATGACCATACGCAAAGTAGCATTTCACATTGGGATGATCCTCAGTAATATCTTACACTTCATCTTCTACCAGTGTTCTTTTCTTCTTCCCTTTCGACCAAATACCACTGAAATTATTACCAGGAACTTCTTCCATGTTGTCTTGAGACAGGGCACGATACATGGGAGACATGCTTAATTGCAAGAGAGACTTGAATGAAAAAACTCAAACTCAAGTCTGTCTGGTGTATATATGGAGAACTCAAGAGGTATTTCCAATAAAGAGGGTCGGTTTCGTGACCAATTTTTGGAAATCGAGTCAAAGAAGGAAATAATAAAGTTTTTCTTTGATTATAAAAAAGTTTGAGAACTGTTTTCCTTGCCAAGAGAATTAAAAAAAACATAAACGTCGTTTAAATAACTCGAAACATGTTCCCAAACCCAAAGGGTATTATTACAAACAGCTCAGTATGAAGTACTTTTCAATAATCAGATATTAAATCCATGAAAATTGCTTAATTTTAAATATCAACTTAGCTTGTAATTAAGAGCTTAATCTTTGTTGGGAATCAGATAGGCATGAAGAATAATACAAAGAGCTTAAAATTTGTTGATATCCACATGAAGTCATTATATTTCGGACTTCTATCAAGATGTAGTTGCACTAAGTCAGTGACTTATAGAGATGGTGCAAAGAGACCACCATGATATACAATGTGTGCTCATAAAACCATTTTACTTAATCTGTCACATAACAGTTTGAGGATGGATACATCTCCTGGAGCAGAGGCTCAACAATTAAGGATATTTAATTTTTGTTTTCTTTTAAACTGATGGAACGTAATAAATGGACACAATACTATGCAGGAACAACTTTTAGGGAAGAGGTGTAAAGAGTCGCACAGCAGGACTATTTGAATCAAAAAAGAACACATGTTATTTGGTAATCTCTCATCTTACACGATTTTTAAAGATGAGGATCCAAGTCTTTGTTTGTTAGTAAGAACAAGGGTGAGTACTTTCATACTCACCACGAGAGACATGCCAACATTTAGATTTGTGTATGATTCTACCTTTTGAATTACAACCCTTTGAACCAGAGAAGTTATCATAAAACTCACTGTCATCATGAAAGGAGATGAAGTTGAAACCTTTACCTGAGTACTCATGTTTATCCTTGAAGGTGCATGACAACTTTTCTATGAGATCAATGTAAATTTCTATCATCAAGTTCATGTTAGCAAGTTGTACAGTTTCCTTAACTGATATCTCCTTAGATTTTCTGGCATAATGAGTTCTTTTAGGAGCCCATATTTTTGAAGGCTTCTTTGAGATCTTCTTATAGTGTTTTGAGCCATTGTTCTTGCTTATTGTTCTATTATTAATTGAGCAAGCAAAACCAATATTCCTGGAGTATGATTTTGTATATGAACCAGTACCCATTATTTTTGAACCAAGAGGTTTAGAATTTCGAATAGCAGTTGCACCTTTTAGAATGAGAATCAAGGTGTCTTGGAGAGACTCAAATCGATTATTCTCCAATTTAAACTTATATTTCCTACGAACAAGTCCTTCTGTATTAAAAAAGTAATTGAGCTTCTAAGTTCTAATGCGATCATAATGAGTAGGCTTGGCCCAAAAACTATCAGAAGAACTTTTTTATTTTGGGGTAACAAAAAAAAAATTGTTAGAGAATTCTAACTATTTATCCCTTATCAAAATAGTGACACCTTGTTCATGAGATTCTGAAGGAGATTTTGTCAGGTAATCATTTTTTCTAACTACTTAATTTTCTCAGAGGCCATGTGAAAAAGATGAGGACTAACAACCTCACCCAATATTTCGCTTAGCAATCTGTATGGACTAACTCCAATATACTTTCAAGAGAATCAACTAGAAAGTCAGACTCAATCTTAGGAAAAGTATATCAAAGAGTTATATCTCAATCTCTCAATTCAATCTACAATCAAACAAATAATAATTTTGCAAGCCCGATTGAATATAAGAGAGATAAACTTACGGTACCAAAACCAATGTTTAAGGATCAATCAATTTCAATCAACAATCAAAGGTTAGATTTACCAATTGATCGATTCAACGCACAACCTATGATATTTCAATTATATAACAAAATATAATATGGAAAAGAAATAACACAGACACCAGAAGTTTTGTTAACGAGGAAACCGCAAATGCAGAAAAACCCCGGGACCTAGTCCAGATTGAACACCACACTGTATTAAGCCGCTACAGACACTAGCCTACTACCAACTAACTTCGACCTGGACTGTAGTTGAACCCCAATCAATCTCACACTGATCCAAGGTACAGTTGCGCTCCTTACGTCTCTGATCCCAGCAGGATACTATGCACTTGATTTCCTTAGTTGATTTCACCCACAACTAAGAGTTGCTACGACCCAAAGTCGAAGACTTAAATAAACAAATCTGTATCACACAGAAAACTCTACAGGAATAGATAAATCTGTCTCCCTCAGAAATACCTACGAGTTTTGTTCATTCTTTTGATAAATCAAGGTGAACATGAAACAATTGATATACCAGACTTATATTCCCAAAGAACAGACTAGAAATATCAATCATCTCACAATAATCTTAATCGACTAGCGAAACAAGATACTGTGGAATCACAAACGATGAGACAAAGATGTTTGTGACTACTTTTCTATCTTGCCTATCGGAGATATAAATCTCAAGCCAAACTTAAGATTCCACTCAATCACGATAGAAACAGGAAGATCAGATCAGGCCACTACATGGAAAATAGTTGGGTATGGCTTCACAATCCCAATGAAGTCTTCATGTCGTTAACCTACAGGGTTTCGTGAAAAACCTAAGGTTTAAAGAGAATCGTCTCTAGCTTATACAACTAGTATCACACAGGAGGTGTGTGGATTAGGTTTCCCAGTTGCTAGAGTTCTCCTTTATATAGTCTCCAAATCAGGGTTTGCAATCTAAGTTACCTTGGTAACAAAGCATTCAATATTCACCGTTAGATGAAAACCTGATTAGGTTCAAGCTAATATCTTTCAACCGTTAGATCGAACTTAGCTTGTTATACACAAATGAAATGTAACTTCATTTAGGTTTGATTAACCGTACCTAAACGTGTACACTTAGTTGGTTCAACAATAGTTAACCAATGGTTAGCCATATGAGCACTTTCATATCAATCTTATTCATCTTCACCATAACTAGTTCAAATGACTCAAAAGAACTAGTTAGAGAGTTGTTCAATTGCTTAGATCTCATAGAAGTATACAAGACACAATCGAAGCAAAAATTTTTTGATTCACTCGAATTGATTCATGAATATTATATCCACGGTTTGCAAAGATTGCATTCCTTAATTTATAAATGTCTTAGTTCACGAATAAACCGTTTTTAGAAAATAATCCACTTAAGTACGCATACCGGTACGCATACTTAAGTACCCGGATTGAGCTTGTTTTTGGTTCACAAACTCCAGCAAAATTCTCGGGATGTGAACTTCCGACAGTACCCGTACATGTACGCGGACTTAGCTCTGGGCATCCTAAACCAGTAAAGTACGCATACTTTGGTTCAAGGATTTTGGACTTACACAAGTATCAGTTCTTATACAATGTTAATATCTATTCATGGTTATATATTCTAAACTCTCATTTAAATCATTGAAATTTTCTTCGAGGATGTTATATAGTTGTTATTCACAAACTATTTTTCATCAAAGCGATTTTCAAGTTATTTAAATGATCAACATAACTTCCGTCACGAGTAAAGATGAACTTGGCCAAAGAGAAAACTTACCAACACATATTTCGAGAGATAAGCAAGATAAACTCGGCTCGAAATACCAAATGTGTATAATCGAAGTCTATATAGCAATACGACTTTTGTCTCAGGATAGGAGATAGAATAGATAGACTTTTGAGTGATAGATAAGTTCAAGTCTCCACATACCTTTTTGTCGATGAAGTTCCACTAGTTCCTTGAGTAGTTCTTCGTATTTTCATGATGAACGTCGTGGAGTCTATAGCTCAACTACACTTACTATCCTAGTCCGAGACTTAGCCATAAGTAGACTGGAAATTAAGACTTATAGTTTTGGTAACTAAACTTGACAAATAATCTTGAGATAGCAACGCTTGCGAGTTCGACCGAGTAGTGCTCTAACAATCTCCCCCTTTATCAGTTTTAGTGACAAAACTATCAATACATATGGAATACAAAATAAATAAACTTTTCAGCTTCTCATCCACATGTTTTATCTCCTTGGTTCTTCAACATTACTCAAAATTTTCTCACTTCCAAGTACTCCAATGATTCCAAAGGTATCCAATTCAGCATCATCGTTGTTGAAGATTTGTATCCATAACAATGAGAAAACAATAACTCTTAATCACTGTTATAAAATGTCATAGTATTATTACACACCATCAAAGTTCAATTGTATCACAACTTCGACAACAATACTATGGTGATATGTATCACTCCCCCTTAGTCAATACTTCATCTCACATGAAAACCGCTCCCCCTTACATAATGATCCGAAAACCATATGTATTTTTAGTGTGAACTACACATTAATTCTCCCCCTTTTTGTCAATAAAATTGGCAAAGGTACGAAAACTAGTGGGATCCTAATGAAATTTCCATAGAGACACTTCATCACCAAAAGAAAGTACATATCAACTTTTTAGATGCAATCATATATTCGAAATTAAATGCATTCATCAAGGAGTTTATAAAGATAGAAGATAACCCCTATAATATTCCACAGCCGCACTCCCCACAAAAACATTTGGCAATTAAGCACAAGTTCAATTAAGAACTCTTCCCCATAAAATGTCATTCCCGAAAGAACAACAAGAGCAACCTTACTTTCACAAGAAAAGAAGGATTTCTTTGGACATTAACAAATTACATAAGAAAGTGAATTTGCATCCAAAAATCTCAATTAAATTAACCACAAGAGAACCTATGATTAATTCAATCGGAAATGCTCACATAAGAGAACTTCCTGAGCCACACAATATTTACATAAAAATATGGATCAGGGAAGATCAATACTGCGGAATAAACAAAGATTCATTCTATTTCTCATCACCATTTGCACAATTACATATAATACACTTAATCTTTGTAAACAAAAGTTCATCCTTTCTTCCATCAATATTTGCATAATAACATAAAGGGCTTAACTTGTGTTTGTCAAAAGTTCATTCAATCTTTTATCAATACTTGCATATCGACATATGAAAGACTTAACTTTTGACCACTTATGGGACAGTCATAGTTCACGAAAGCAAACACACATATCCCATAACAAATTCCAATATATGAAACCATAAAGATTAATACTGCAAAATCATCTTCCAAATAAACTTTAAAATTTAAACAAATAAATCTAAAAACATTGCAAGATGAAAACGTTGGACATAGCTATGAGTAATCATAATAATGGCTATTCCAAACCCTAGTTATCCTTCTTAAAAAAATAAGAATAAAATTCTCATAAGAAGTTTTCCTAGACAAAATCAAAAAAACTCTTAGAGAACATAATTCGAAAAAGATTAAACATGGCCAGCAACCAGATATTGAACATGGATGATCTCATCAGTTGCTTTCTTCAGTTCATTTTTCAGAAATTCAAGATTCCTTGTTGCAAGTCCAAGTTGTTCACGTATGACCTCAAAATATCGAAGAAGATTTGCTACCAGTTGTGATGACATCTGAACTGGTAGTTTATTTTCACGATCAACAGCATGATAGCAGGTTATGAAAATAGGGTTCTCGTGAAACTCGATAATCTTGCTCTTCTCAACTTTGTCTTCCTTGTTGCATCCATCCATTGTGCACAAAAAAAATATTCAGGTGAACCTTTTTGACGTTTCGGAACGTATATGTATCAAGGAGGGGCATTATACATACATATATATATATATATATATATGATTGTTTCATAGAAAACCCTAGGGAAACTCGTATATGTTCCGTGCGGGTCAGGTGTTCATGCACTTGTGGTTACAAACTTGGTACACGACCAAGAGAGTAGAGGATATAAATTCAGAAGAAGTCTTGAAGAACTCAAGGACCTATTTTAAACAAATTGATGACATTCTTAGTTCAAAAGAACATAAGGTAATTGTTGATAAACAACAACTGATTGGACAAGACGAAATCCTCAAGGCAAACAACAAGGAATTATTCTCAAGAGTGGACAATCAAAGACATAACATCATGTAACATATTGGAGCAAGGCTCAACAGTTTTATGATCATTATTTACATAAAGAAATAAAAAAAATGAAAAGAATAATATAACAACGACTACTTTCTCAAGAAAAAAAAAACTTCTTGAGAATTATGAGAATCCTTCCACAATTACAAGAAGGATTCTATATTGAGTAGTCAAGTTTTATTTTGATGAGCATTTTTCTCATCAAGAATATTGACTTATTCTCTCTTTCCTTCATGAAGATTTTCAGAAAAATCACTAAGATTAGCGAAGGAGATTTAAACAGATAAGGACAATGGATACATGAAACTGCTGCTTTCCTTGCTTTCTTAATGCTCCGTTTGAGTTTGTTTATGTTGGTGTTGAGCTCCGAGACTCGATTATTGATATGAATGAAGTCTGGAGCAGACACTTTAGGATCTAGGCCTTTTCAGAGGGAGTAAAGGAAATTTAACCTTTTTTCTTTCTTCTATGCGTTTTTCTCTTCTGAGAATAATTTAAAGGGTCAATTGTGCATCTGACGTTCTTCCTTCTACTATTATAGGAGTTTCTTGTCTAAAAATCATCATCTAGAAATGACTCATCACAACATTTCTCTTGATTGCAGACAGCGCCTTTTACTCCAGCAAGATGAGAGACAGGTTTAATTACTTCTTTAGACATCCATATAAGAATGTTATGAAGTTTTTCATTCCTCAGTCGAAAACGACGTCTCTGTTCAAGGTGCCCTTTATTTCCGCAATAATAGCAGTTAAAGGAATTATTCTTGACTGTTCTCATGCGAGTAGATTTCGAAGGTGCACAATCCTTGTTCCTAGGAACGTCAGCTGCTGGAAAAGGTTTTCCACGTGAATAATTGTTATTAGCACGAACAAAATTGATTTTACTAGTACTTGGAGCGTCTATTCCTTTATATCCCAGACCACGTGTATCACGATGTTCTTTACATGCTCCAAGCATAGAAGATAATTTTGTAGAGCTAGAGTTGAGTCTTTTCATATTCTCTTCCAGTGATTTTACCTTATCAAGGGCAGCAGCGAGATTAGTCTCCAAATATTTTTCTCTGGCGAGAAGACTGACTTCTCTGTCATTAAAACATTTTTGTTGAGAGTCATATCTTGGTTTAGGTTCTGCAAGTCTTTCTTTTAACACAAAGAGATTTCGAAGAAGATTATCACATTCGGACCTTTTTGAACGTACATCTTCTTCTCGGTCTTTAACGGTAGATTGTAAGAGTTTATACCCACAATCATAACCTTTAAAGAGTTTTCTCAGCTTTTTGTTTTCTTGACAGAGAGGCGCCATATATTTACCCAAGAAAGTTGTTGACTTCTTTTCTTTCAAAACATGGTCAAAGATCTTGATATATTAAGAGACTTCCTCATCAATACTTTGTCCTTCTTCTAAATCACTCTCATCTGAAAGATCATCCAACTTTTCATCAAGACATTTATACAAGTTGAAGGCAGATTCGGTCAGAGGGGCAGAAATAGGTGATTTCATAGATGTTTCAGGATTTTGAAACACATCATGGTGACTCTGAACT
Source organism: Papaver somniferum (assembly GCF_003573695.1). Taxonomy (NCBI): domain Eukaryota; kingdom Viridiplantae; phylum Streptophyta; class Magnoliopsida; order Ranunculales; family Papaveraceae; genus Papaver; species Papaver somniferum. Next base: position 102,022,740 of record NC_039368.1, read on the forward strand.
GATGTTGCATTATCAGAGATATTACTGTCGTCCATAGAGTCAGATCGCTACAAACACAGACTTATAAGGTCTTAAACGTGTTTGCCTGCTCTGATACCAATTGAAAAATCGGGGGTCTAACAACCTCATCCTATATTTCGCTTAGCAATCTGTATGGACTAACTCCAATATACTTTCAAGAGAATCAACAACTAGACAATCAGACTCAATTTTAGGAAAAGTATATCAAAGAATTATATCTCAATATCTCAATTCAATCTGCAATCAAACAAAATAATAATTTGTGAGCCCGATTGAATATAAGAGAGATAAACTTGAACGGTACCAAAGACCAATGTTCAAGGATCAATCAATTTTAATCAACAACCAAAGGTTGGATTTACCAATTGATCGATTCAACGCACAACCTGTGATATTTCAATTATATAAAAAAATATAATGCGGAAAAGAAATAACACAGACACCAGAAGTTTTGTTAACGAGGAAACCGAAAAAAACAGAAAAACCCTGGGACCTAGTCCAGATTGAACACCACATTGTATTAAGCCGCTACAAACACTAGACTACTACAAACTAACTTCGTTCTGGACTGTAGTTGAACCCCAATCAATATCACAATGATCCAAGGTACAGTTGCGCTCCTTACGTCTCTGATCCCAGTAGGATACTACGCACTTGATTCCCTTAGTTGATCTCACCCACAACTAAGAGTTGCTACGACCAAAGTCGAAGACTTTAATAAACAAATCTAGTCCGAGACTTAGATATAAGTAGACTAGAAATCAAGACTTATAGTTTTGGCAACTAAACTTGACAAACAAACTTGAGATAGCAACGCTTGCGAGTTCGACCGAGCAGTGCTCTAACACCATGGATAAGGCTAACTTTTCATATTCACAAACACTACAAGGAGAGGGAGGGTTATCCTATAGTCATTATTTATCAAGGAGTTTTCTTTAGTTGTGCCCTCAAGTGAGATAATTTTCATATTTACTTCAGCCTTTTTTTCGAGAAGTATCCTTACTAATAAGAGCATTGACTTTGTTTTTTATCCTGCTGGACTCAGAAGACTGGATTATAAGATGTTTAAGAATCTCAACACTTTTTTTGGATGCTCTCTTTCCAGTTCCGAGTCAGATTTGTCAGTAAGATAGTATGGATAACAATTATCAATACTATAATGTTTTATGGGAATAGAGTGCTCGTCTATTTTCGAGAGAGAACATGACCCAATCTCATTAATAGAATTCATAGAGACATCGCTTTCAATAACCGGTGATACGTTAATAGAGATTGCGCTCTTGTCCATAGATTCAGATCGCCACAACTACATACTTGTAAGGTGTAAAGGTGTTTACTTGCTTTGAATCCTCTGTACCAATTGAAAAGGAGAGGGTACCAAGTACACCACCAACTTTTTCTTTCGGCAACCTGTATGGGCAAAACCTTATACAATTTCAAGTAGACCAACTTAATGATCCATGATAATATATATGTAAAGTTTATATCTCTATCTCTTCACAATCAGAAAGTCTAGACAAAAGAGTCTATGAACCTGATTATTTAGAAGAGTACTTGGACGATCCCAGAGATCAATATCCAAGATCAATATATTCGTATCCCAATAATTGAATCTGAGTTCTGTCAAGTATGAAACTTGTTGTTTGTCTTTCAAGATAAGAATTCTACAAAAGCGAGTCTCATACTCGATCACAATTAATATGGACTAATCTACTAGAATTGATTACGTACTACTTTTGTTATTCCTATTAGAAAGACAAAATAATATAATGTGAAAAGGGAAAACACATAATTAAGATACAAGAAGTTTTGTTAACGAGAAAAATTGCACCAGCAGAAAACCCCAGGGACCTCGTCTATATTTTAACACTAAACTATATTAAGCCGCTACAAACACTAGCCTACTATCAGACTTCAGACTGGAATGAAGTTGAAACCGAATTCATGCTCCAAGCAATTCAATTTCATCTGTGCTCCTTACGTATCTTGAACCTCACAAGGATTTACACAATTTATTCCTTTAGATGACGTCCTTTACAACCTAAGAGTTGCTTCAATCTAAGTAGATTTTTATAATGCCAATCTTCCTCTAGCATATAAGTCTATGAAAATACGAGGGTACCCAAATACACCACAATCTTTAATTTATCCACCTATAAGTCCTCTTACCGAAAGTGATTGTCTATGGACAAAGTCGATACAATACTACAAATCGGTATTCACATTTTGTGTGATCGTCTATGGATACAAGATCGAGACAATACAATAATCAAAGTGTGATTACTTGATAATAGGTTCGGACTTAACCAAACTCTATAGGATCGCTATCAAGTAATACGTAGTTAACGATTGTGTAATCTACTTTACATTATAATAACAACAATTATAATTGTGGAAAGGAAAAGTACATGACACATCATGATTTTGTTAACGAGGAAACCGCAAATGCAGAAAAACCTCGGGACCTAGTCCAGAATTGAATACTCTCATAATTAAGCCGCTATACAAAATCTAAACCAACTTCGTATAGTTGAAACCAAGCAACTAGCCCTAGTTTACTTAGTTTCTTCAGTATCCCTGCGCTTCCGACATTCAATAAGTGCACGCACTGGAAAAATTCCTTTCGATCGTATTCCAAACAGTAAAGGAGCAACAAATCTGTTTGGTAACAACTCTCTCGATTCTTTCAGATGAAGATATCTCAAGTCATATGCAAAAGCTCTTCCGTTTAATAAATAAACTCTTTTTCCTGGTTAGATCAATCTATCCAACAACTACCGAAGTAGCAGAGTTTAGATTTGCAATCAATCAATATAGGTTCCGAAAGAAACTATAAGGTGATGTGATCTTACACAACTAATCAATCGAATAAATCCGATTCTAGATGGATCCAAGCTGATCAAGGTTTATGCACACCCAAAGATATGGAAACCAAAAAAGAAATCTTCTTTGTCTTCAAATCTTCTTTAATCTTTAATAAACACCTGCACAACACCACTTAAATCTCTTGTGATCAATCACGCATAGAACGGAGTCTGTTAACAATGGATTATCACAAGATATCTTTAGATCTACAAACAGTTCTAAAGACCCGTCGAAACTTCGATCTAGTTGAGTAAATCTTATATCATAAGAGAAGATTCTCAAGAATAAACAAACTAGGTGCAATCAAAGTTCAACAACTGTTAGTCAATCAAATAAATCGAAAATTAAAATAAACTGTAATTATCTAGTTTCCCACCAACGGTACTCGTAGAGCTTCTTGATCCACGGAAGTCTTTAAACGAGCGGTCGTAAGATATTTTGCCTAATTAGGGTACTTTCCTCTCTGGATAGACGGTTCCACCAGAAACAACAAAAAGATGAAGTTTGCATGGCTCTTAGGATAGTTTGCTAAAAATGCAAACTTGGGTATTTATAGACCAAGGATGTTTGGACACCAAGGAATTTCCAAAACCGAATATTCTCAAGATATGCAATAAATAGCCAAAATCGGTTTTCATAATCCCTGGAAATGCTTTGTCCAGTATTTCCGAAATCTCACTAGAAAATCTCCAATTAGTAAATGCACATTATCAATTTTTTATTTTCTAGAGATATGCATTTAATTGCTGGTAATTAAAGCATATAAAACTAACAACCTTAATTAAAAGATTCTTAATTTATTTCAGACCGGGATCTCCTTGAGTTATTAAGGAATATCTTTGAAAAATAAAAGATAGGAGTTATTGTTCATGTTCAAAGTATGTTGACATCTTTTCTTTGTAAATCCTCTTTCATATTTACAATCTTGGAATCGATTATACCACACTTCGTAACAAGTTTAGAATTGGTTTATCTGTATTCCAAAACAACTATGTGATTGATCAAATATCAATTCACTAATCACGGGTTCACGGTTTTACTAAACACAAGGATCGGTTCTACCTTAATATGGTTTGCATGTGATTGAACACACAAGTTACCAGGACTGGTGTTTTGGGGTAAAAACTGATTCTGCTGGAAATGGTAAATTTGTGTGTGCCGCCAAGAAACGAATTTAAACCCTGAACAAATGTACTGCACAGGAGTACTTTAGATTCAAGAGATTAATCTGTACAATCCTGGCCTAAACCAAGAAATGGTCGTTCAAGTGTTGTTTCAGTCACAAAATGAAGGAGAAGGGTTGGTCTTAGGGAGGGAAGCGAAGAAGGTGTTGAGATCGGAATGGTTAACTCTGAAGGTGTGGTTGTTTTATGACTTTTATCAGAATGTGGAACTTCCTTGCGGAATGTAATCTATAAGTTCTTGGTATTCTCTGAATACTTGTGTTTATAACCCTTGTTGTTGAAATAGGTTGAAAACTTACTTATACAAGTCATAGTTGAACGCACCATGATCTCATAGGAAGTGGAAGTGTTTGAGTGATGGAGAAGTGGGGGTCGTGTAAGATGTTGAAAACCACGTCCCTACTATGAGGGGAAGACTGATCGGTTTACACCCACTACTTCTCTTCTTCCACTAACTGTCCGACTTTCCTGACACTTTCTCATAATGGGCGTGTTGCACGCCGCACGCTGTAAATCGCCAGACCAATACCCTGATGAACATCCCCCAGTTTTTGACATTCTTGATGTCTCGAGTATTTTCGTGGAAAATATGCAGCAGGTTGCTGAGTGGATATTGTTTGAAAGACCTAGTTATTTTGACCAATCACACGCAAGCTAGGGGACGGCGGTCATATGTTACAAGTCAAGCCATGAGGCTTGCCGCAAGAAATAACACGTAATGCTTCTTAGATCAAATAATTAAATTATTTGTGAAATCGATATTTATAAAACATCGTTTGTAATCGATGCATATAAAGCATCGCTTTTAAGCAAGCAGCTCAAAATAATCGATGCTCATAAAGCATCGTTGTAAAAAGCTTGTTTAAATTAGTCGCGGAGCTTAATGTCTTAAAAGGAACATGACTGGCCATCTTCAGGAAGCTTCCAGGAGTTATTCATGCACGCCAAGATGGGTCGGTCGGTCCTTATAGGAGAGTGATGGCTGGCAGCCATTTTGACGTCCTATTGGTTGGTCCAAGTTAGATCTAGACCTGTTAAATTGGCTAGACAAATTGAGTGGCTGAGATGATTTGCGGCAGTTGTTGGCTGTCATTGAATTCATTTAAGAACCTTGTAGGCAGCACGACCAGCCACCTTTGAGAAGTCGTACAGGTAGGACGTGGCTTGGCCGATCAGTCCTCATGGAAGAGGATGGTCGGTGATCATGGAGACATCTTATTGGTTGCATAAAATTATATATAGGCCGGTCGATTCGGCTAGAAAAGTTGGACGGCTGAGATCGTTTTGCGACAATAATGTGTTGTCGTTGGTCGTAATAAGGTTATTATGACCGTGTGGCCAACCTATTTTGAGCTAACGGTTTTAAGTGTTAGCTTCGGGCTATAGCCGGGCCGTTGGTGAACATATCCATACCTTGCTCGTTGATCAGAATTAAATCTAGGCCGGTCAATTCGGCCGGCGAAGTTGGACGGCCATGATTGATTTAAGACTGCCATATGCGGTCTTAATTCCTTTGAAACCTTTTTCATCCACGCGTCTGGCCTACTTTTGGCTTGTGGTTAGGGTCGTTGCCGGCGCGCTATAAGAATTCTGATTGGTTGGAACAACAGTGGGCCCGCCAGTGAGTATCATGGAGCTTATCTGGCCGCGTTGGGAGGAGGTCAGGCTCGTTGAATTGGCTATCCAAACCGTATGGACGTGATCGTTTTGAGACTGACATGGGAAACCTATGTTCAATTTCTTAAGGAATTACGCGTGTCGACCAACCAACTTCCACTTTTAATCAAAAGTGTATGCGGCACATTTAAAGCAATCTGATTGGTTGATGAGAAAGAGGGGCCAACATGCAGTAATATAGGGCGCAGCAGGTCGGCCACGGGCAACACCTGTTAAGGAAAATTGGCCGGCCAAGTGATGTGGTCGCGCCTCCTTTTGCTGCTGCCTTTATTTTCCGCAGTTTCTCTTTGTTTCTTACTTTTGGTAGGATTTTTCTCCTACTAATCCATGGAGGATCAATTTCCTAGCTTGCCTAGGTTTATTTTCGACCAATGGGGTTCGAGATATTGCGCGGTCCGTAAAAAGGCCTAATTTTGTAAATTAGTAAAACTTAGGTTAGAAAGATTGAATTTGGTGAGCTCACACAAAATCAATCAATTTCTGGTAAATTTTGTGCGTCCATACAAAATCACTAATTATGTTTCAGAGGGCAGCATAACTTTGCGTGCCTCTGATTGAGTATTATGCATATCTTAATCCTGATACTTCGGGAAATTCATGTTACTCAGCTGCGAGCGAACATTAATTGTCATGTCATGTCAACATTAAGAGTTCGGCTGGGGAACATGCGTAGAATAAGTACTCGACAGGCCATGCATTAGTGAGTAATGCAGGCAGGAGAATTTATAGAATATTTGGGATTGTTGCTGCACGCACCATTCTGGATAAATTTTATATATAAATATATTGAATTGCTCAATACATATGTGAGTAAATAGGCCTAGGCACTCATTACTTTTAAATAGCTCTGCTTCTTTGCAAAATGACAGCACACTAAATACAGGGTCTTACAATTTTAGCCCTGAACTAAAAACCACCATCAACAACCGGTTACATCAGTTACCAGATCAGTTACGTCAATTACCAGGACCGGTTACCATATACTCATGGTATTACTTGTGATCAGTCACACCAATTACCAGGATCGGTTACACCAATTATTAGGACCGGTTACACCAGTTACAAGGATTGATTACACAAATCTTTTGTGATCGGTCACACCAATTACAAATATCAATCATACCATCTCAGGTGATTACTTAGGATCGGTTACACTAATAAAAGTCATACCAAATCATAAGTCATGCACTGTGATTAGTTATACCAAGACACATAACGAATTATGATCGGTTCTACTAATTCACACATATTGGTAATCCAAAGATATGCAATGAATAACAATACCAATAAGACTAGCGATTTCCTTTTCGATTCATAGAGCAAGTTCATGAATGTACTTCCTTTAAACAAATGTAAATATTGTTTCCTAGGACGAAATCTTCACCTTTACCCATACACATAATCACAATAGCATTCATACGATTATGTCGATTCATATATACGAATTTCAAAAGATAAACGTTATACTTTGTATCATAATTCCTTAACACTATGATCATGTGATCATGTCTCACTACTAGAGTACAATCATTCACAACTTCACAGTTATGTTTTCAATATAGCACGACTTGAAAGATACGTTAGGAATGAAACAGTTCAAGTCAATATTACTAACCTCAATAGGAAGGATGATGTCGTCGTTGTAGCTCGTTACTTCTTCACATTTCTTCAGGTCTTCTAGTAATACTTGTATGTCTCATAATCCTAGACTTTCTAGTCTAACCTATACGAAGTTGTCTCTAGTACATAATCAAGCGACTCTTAGATGAGTTTAGATTCACTAAAATATGACAACCAAACTTGACATACCAACGCTTGGTGGGTTCAACCTTGATTCCCTCAGCAGTCACTTGGAATCCCAGAAATTTGCCTGAAGAGACACCAAAAGCACACTTCAAAGGGTTCATTTTCAGTTTGTACTCGCGACATCTTTCAAACACTTGTCGCAGAACCTCTGTGTGTTCCGCTCGGGTTTTTGATTTGACCACTATGTCATCCACGTAATCCTCAACTTGCTTATGCATCATGTCGTGGAAAATTGCAATCATGGCGCGTTGGTAAGTAGCGCCAGCATTTTTCAAACTGAAAGGCATCACGGTATAATAAAAATTTCTGAGGGGGGTTCGAAAAGCTGTCTTACTTGCGTCATGCTCATACATATTTATTTGATTGTAGCCGTTGTACCCGTCCATGAAGGAGAACATGCCATGTCCACTGGTGGCGTCTACCAGCATATCAATGTTGGGAAGAGGAAAATCATCCTTGGGGAAGCATTTGTTCAGATCCCTAAAATCGACACAGCACCTGATTTGACCGCTCTTCTTCTTTACAGGAACCACATTGGCCAACCAAATAGGATGGTGAATGGGTTTGATGAAACCGGCGGCTAGCAACTTCTGAATCTCGGTCTTGATTTGTTCCTCCACATCGTACCCTGAACTGCCTTAGAGATTGCTTGACTGGTTTGGATCCAGGTATTATATTTAGATGATGAGTGATCCGTTTTTCATCCAAGTCAGGCATTTCCTCGTGCATCCACGCGAATACATCTTGATATTCCTTAAGAAGGTTCACAAGTTTTGTGCGTTCATCCGTACATAGAGCCGAGCTGATGGAGACGGGCCGCGGGGATTCTTCACTTCCGATGTTGAAAATCTCGAGCTCATATGTGGTGGAATTCGCTCCGTCTTGTGATCGCTGTCGTATGCGTCAAAAATAAATTACTTTCTCACTACTCAAAATATATAATATAGCAAGGGTAAGAAAGGATCGTTCCCACAAAGAGGACTAGGTTGTTAATATGTTTCGGTTTCCTATATATAACAAGGGAGGGATTTTTTTGATTTTTAATAGACTAAAATAAAATAAAGCAAACAAAGAAATAAACAAGCAAATCAAAGATGTAAAGATATTGGTTAAGGATTTCGTTTTCGTTCACTAACATGTTCTTGTCTTAATAACTAGAATTGATATTTTAATCTCTCATTATCAAAGGCCCTAGGATACCTTGATCGCAAGAATACCCCGCTAATTTCCTTTTGTCATCAACAAACACATTAAAAGATATGAATATGAATTCTACCTAAGAGAACAACCTAACGTGTAAAAGCACTAATCAAGTTTAATTCCCCAGGTGCACTAAGTTCTATGAAATCAGGCCAATCAAAACAATCGAACGTGTAAAAGCACTAATCCGATTTAGCAAAGGTTATGACTCACTTGTGATTACTAGGATGTACCACTACAAGAAATATTCATAATTACGCTACTTGCAATCATAAATTTATCACGTTTACGTATAATAAACTCTAATCTAGTAATAGATATGCATGTGAGTTCTACCAATTTGCAACTTGACAAAACAAACATTGAATCATACATGGCGATATTTCTAGTGAATCATAATCGATAATATTGAGACAAAACTAATATATCAAATAAGAAATCATGTTATGTGAAATCGACTTAACCATTAACCAATAATAAAAACTTAACTCATGTTCATGGAGTTCATAACAAGAAGGAAGAGAAAACATATCATGTTAAACCCTAAACAAAAGTAGAAGAAAAAATCCCCCAATAATAGAACAGGAGACCCTCCTTTATATCCTTTTTCTGACTTCACGACTTCTAAGTGTCGGCCAAATCTGTCCAACCCATACTTGCAGCTACAACTCTGGCCTCTAACCAAGCCCATTATATATTTGGCATGTCAGTTCTTTGGAACTAACAGCCTATTCTAGCCTTCGGCCACCGCAATATTAACTCTTCTTCCCCGTAATGCACATAAAACTAATTGCAATCACCACATCCGTTCTGCAACTTCAATCATTGTAACCTGAGCTCAAACTCATGGATCGCTTCTTGCTCTTCTAAAATCTCTCGGAAGCCTTCGCATACAGTCACTGCACACATTGCAAAACAACAGCAACTCTAACTCGAGAATTAAACCACCACTAATTCAGCTTCGATTCCACCAACGTACCCAGACTCAGACCACCAATTGTTCTAGGTCTTCTCAGCTTCACTATTTCAAACCAATTTCCTCCTTGAATTGCACCTGCAATTCCCTGCCCTAACATACATCTAAATTCATTCATGGGCCAACACACAACACTACTGTCTTCCATGTCCTGCGGTAGCGTCAAGACCTGTAGCTTTAGTAATCAACGGATCCATTTCTTACCGTGTTCATCATCTCTTCATCCCTTGAATGATCCATTTATAGTACCAGTGCCTTCTTCTGATCAACATCATTCCCTGCAGCTGCAACTACTAACTTCATTTCAGCTTCTGCCTTGTACCCCATTGCAGCTAAACATCACCATCTTTTCCTTCCTTCACTGCAGCAAACTGAACCCAAAACTCCACTAATATCTTTACCTGCAATATAACTCACCACCAGAGACTCGAGCCATCCCGACCATGTACAGCTCCAATAATCCTTTTAACTTCCAATTCCGGCAACAACAACACATTCTGTAACCCAACTAACCCTTAACATCTTCCTTTCTTGGCTTCGTTCACCACTGCCTCATACTGAATCACCACTAGTGCTTTCATTACATTCTCTGTAGCTCACATATTGCAGCAACACAATCAATGGCACCATTTCATCAGAACCCAGGTCTTCATGGCACCATCATTCTTCCCTGTACAACATATGACAACAGCTCCAGTGCCAATAATTCCAGCATACATAACATCTCCTATTCAACTTCCTTATAATTCATTTCATCACTTACGCTACACAATCCCACTAGTTTCAGCTACCATTCTTTTTAGCCATCATCTTATCTGTCGCAGCAACATTCTGCTTCCTCAATCAGTCCCTCAAGACCAACTCCACTTCCACTGATTCTCTGCAACACAACTCCAACAACACCAAGTAATATCGCCTTGAGCCATTCTTCATATCTTGACGACACTCCAGCCCTGTAACTCCAACTATTGCAATGACCAGCAGTTGTACCCGTCTCTCAGCAACACTGTTCACTAGCACCAACTCAGCTCCATTCTTGTAACAGTTTCATTCTTCAGTTGCACCTTCTCAGCTCTTGTGAACCTCACAAAAACACCATCACTCAGCAAACCCGTTTCAGTACCTGCAATTGCAATTCATTGCAGTCTCAGTTCCATCTCACTTCCATAGAAGCAACACCCACCAGGCTCAGGCCATCTTTTTCATTAGCTTCTAACATCTTTAATTCAACAACACCTCAAACCAACACCTGGAGCACCAGTAGCATCACTTCCATGATCTTATACCTAGACATTCATCTACCCAGATTCAGTTCACCTTCTCCGCAGCCTCATTCATCTCTATTGACAACCTATTTTATCACCAGATACATCAGATTCCACCAAGTTTCCTCCCTGTCTCGAATCGAAGATTTCACCTTCAGTTACAGAGGAGCAACTTCAAATCTCAAAACCCCTCTTCTGATTCAAATTCGATTCAAACCCTAAATTCTGCTCAAATGAAACCTAATCTTCTGATTTCTTTTGTAATCGATCCATCACAAATCACCAACTCAACCACTGGATGATTATTAACAGCAGCATTATCATCTTCTCGATCTCCCTGATTTCTCAGTTGAATTCCATTTCTCCATCCCTCTAAATAGACAACAACCGTCTCTCTTCTCTAAACTTCATAAGGACAATAATGAGAAGAGAAACATTTATCTTGTTTTTAGGGCTAGGTAATGATAAGAAGTGGTATAGGCACCCAGCAAAATACAGGCCACCAAATGATAGACTCCACAGTCACCCCCTTATCTTTGGCCGAGCTCTCAACAACTTTTGCTCCGGAAATGACGCTTTTGCTCTTTTTCGTGCTCCAACTGAACGCTTCTCCCACCAACAACAGCTGTCTCTTATTTCTCAGATGTTCTTCTTCTCTTCAATATCTTTTCGTCACTAAAGCTGTCATGCTTTTCAGACAATATTTGCATCACTAAAGCCGACATGCTTTTCAGATAAAGATGAAGAAATAAAAGCAAATAATGAGAAATAATCTGCCTCCAACGGCAGTTGCACTTTTAAGCGACGTTTCTTCTTGTTTTGTTTCAAATGACTCCAAAGTACCTAAACACTCAAAAGAAAACATAAGATACATATTTTACAAGAAAACTTAGTAAAGTAAGCATAAAAAATAGATAAATATTAAGGTGTTTTAGACACCTATCAAATTCCCCCACACTTAGACTTTGCTAGTCCTCGAGTAAATCAAACAAAATAATTTTAAAACATACATACAACTATGTGTCTCCGAGGATACGGTTACTCTTAGCATGAATAACAGGCCTTTGAACCCTTAGGTGTCCCTAGCGGACGAGTTATAGTCTCGTGAAGGTTTACAAGAGGTCTACCTACAAAACATATATTTCCGACACCATCTACTTGTGAAAAATCTATGAACGAATCCAAAATGGCTATTGGAGGAGGTGTCGTGATGCGAATCCAAATTAATATATGTAAATTAATCTCTACTCAGAAAGTTGAACAAACCACGATACTCGAAATTTGACTAACCACAATCACATATGAAAAGATTAAGAAGATGGATATATGAAGATAGATGTTTGCGAATGTTGACTAAGTGAATGGTGTTTCCCATATCTGTCTGAAGGTAACCGCCAAGATGAACCTAAAAATCCTATTGGATTGAGATACTGGTCTTAATTCTAATATCAACTCAGCTGGCATATACAAGGAAACCAGTGGCCGATAATCCTAATTCTAGATCAACTCGACTGGCAAATACAAGGGAACCAGGAGTCGACTTTATTGAACAGTAATAACCATTTTTTCTTTTCTTTTTCACTTTTTATTTTTATTTTTTTCGAATTGACAACATGATTAGATCTTTTGGACCCAAGCGCATGCTTCTTGTCAGCAGATTACATGGTAATTCCCGTGGATCCTGCGTTCCACGCTTGCTTAGGCGACGGAGAGGGAGAACACGCAAATATTGCTATCCAAGTGTCATATTTTTATTCCGGTTGGTCTAATTGGTCAGGTCTTTTTTTTTTTAGTAACTCAGTCACTCTATTTCATCCTAGCAGTAATAACAATTCGATGTTAGTGACCCACAAAATCACTTAGAGGAACTAAAAGTTCGCAAAAATAAAAACAGAAAGTGATATGGTGACATTCCGAGATATGGTAACAACTATCATATTATTTCTAACACATGAGCTTTGTCCGTCCTTTTAGTTAATAGGTTCCTCAACTCCTGCAACCAAGATGGTTCCATCTACTTATACTGGTAGTGTAATCCTAAAGGCACAAGTTTCTAGATTGCGGAGTTTATAAAGCAATTTTTTTTTTCATTTTTCTATTTTTCTATTTTATTTATTTTTTATTTAACTAAAGGCATCAAACTATACAAACATATAAGTGCTCTGCCACACTTAAACTTTACATTGTCCTCAATGTAAAATTTAGTCATTCAAAGTAAAGTTCAAGGTGGGAAATTCCACAAATGATATGAAAAAACAAAGTTAAAATGCTTAAAAATAAAAAGATAAAGATAAAAATAAAGATACCGTCAGTCCGACTATCTCCTTGCAAGATTCACTCCCCATATACCAACAATCTGAAAAGTTGGGGATCCTTCCATGTAACCTATTTTGAAAATACTAGCTTCACACAAATATTAGTATGATAAAACAGAAATGAAGCTATTAACCGGTAGAAGTTTCCCCCACACTTAGTCTTTCTACACTTGGAAGTGTATAAAGAACATAGAATTCGGGAACTTCCACGGTTTCTTGTTCCAAAACCTGCACAGTATGAGAATCCAATGTTTCTAATGGCGGATATCGCAAAACAAAGTCATTCAACAATATCTCTGAAGCAATAGATTCAAACCAATAAGAGGTAAAGGAGAAGAAATAATATGCAAAGGGTTAGACAAACCTTGCAACTTTCGTATTATGGTATCCTCTTCATCCTTAGAAAATTAAAGTGAATTACTTACCTCTTGCACATCGTGGTCCTCTATCAAAACCTGCAAGTATTCTTCGTCCGTCTTTGCCATAACCAAAATCTCTGCATTAACATCATCGTTACCATCCTTTGCAAGCTCAATTGGGTCTTCCACAATATTGGTTAAATCGGTTCCATTCTCAACATACTCCTCTTTGGTATACTCAAACCTTGTTGCAAGGAAATTCTTGAAAACACTAGTTTCATCATACTCATGTACCTTTTGAATAGTCGCTTGATCATTATAAAGATCAAGAGTTGAATCAACTACACTAGTATCCTCAAATATCTCCAAAGGTTGATCTTTTTTAACACAATTATCCATTTCCTCCTTGTATTCATCAATGCCCTTTCTTAAATTGGACACACCTTTTTGAAGCTCTTGGAGTGATCCATCAAAATTCTGAATATAGTGTTCCATTTGTTTGTAAAGCTCGTTTGACAAGGCAAAAGTAGAATCTAAAATACTAGAATAAGCATTATTATCCTCCCATCCTTGTGCTGGTTCACATACTCCAGTATTGCTAGGACAATTATCTTCCCTTTAAATGGGTGAATGATCATAACTACGATAAAAAATTGGGCCAACATACTATGAGCAGATTTGGTCGATGAAATTGGTTCCACACTTGGTTGTCTACAAACTGACTCCATGCCCACGATAAATTATTGCATCTCATCTACCAAACTAGAAGAAACATGAATAGAAGCACAACTATTCTCCCCTCCTTGTGGTTGCTCACTTACATACCTACCGTAAGAAGGTTGATATGTATGAGAATAACTCAAAGGGTACGTGGAATATTGACCATAACCAAAGGATTGGTTTTGATTGTATTCCGCGCAAGGGTGATAGTTGTCATAATGTTGTTGAGGTTGATAACCGTATCCATTGTTCCAATATGCTCCGTCCATAGAAATTGGTACCTGAAACACGAGTTCTCAAAACTATGTTAAAAACCAGAAAATAAAAAAAATAAGAAACCAAAAACAAGTGACAACCGCTGCCCCGGCAGCAGCGCCAAAATTTATTCGTTGCCGTATGCGTCAAAAATAAATTACTTTCTCACTACTCAAAATATATAATATAGCAAGGATAAGAAAGGATCGTTCCCACAGAGGGGACTAGGTTGTCAATATGTTTCGGTTTCCTATAAATAACAAGGGGGATTTTTCTGATTTTTCATAAACTAAAATAAAATAAAGCAAACAAAGAAATAAACAAGCAAATCAAAGATGTAAAGATATTGGTTAAGGATTTCGTTTTCATTCACTAACATGTTCTTGTCTTAATAACTAGAATTGATATTTTAATCTCTCATTATCAAAGGCCCTAGGATACCTTAATCGCAAGAATACCCCGCTAATTTCCATTTGTCATCAACAAACACATTAAAGATGTGAATATGAATTCTACCTAATAGAACAACCTAACGTGTAAAAGCACTAATCAAGTTTAATTCCCTAGGTGCACTAAGTTCTATGAAATCAAGCCAATCAAAGCAATCGAACGTGTGAAAGCACTAATCCGATTTAACAAAGGTTATGACTCACTTGTGATTACTAGGATGTACCACTACAAGCAATATTCACAATTACGCTACTTGCAATCAGAAATTTATCACGTTTACGTATAATAAACTCTAATCTAGCAATAGACATGCATGTGAGTTCTACCAATTTGCAACTAGACAAAACAAACATTCAATCATACATGGCGGTATTTCTAGTGATTCATAATCGATAATATTGAGACAAAACTAATATATCAAACAAGAAATCATGTTATGTGAAATCGACTTAACCATTAACCAATAATAAAAAATTAGCTCATGTTCACGGAGTTCATAACAAGAAGGAAGAGAAAACCTATCATGTTTCTAAACCCTAAAGAAAAGTAGAAGAAAAAATCCCCCAATAATAGAATAGGAGACCCTCCTTTATATCCTTTCTCTGCCTTTCATGACTTCTGAGTGTCGGCCAAATCTGTCCAACCCATACTTGCAGATACAACTCTGGCCTCTAACCAAGCCCATTCGATATTTGGCATGTCAGTTCTTTGGAACTGACAGCCTATTCTAGCCTTCGGCCACCGCAATACTAACTCTTCTTCCCCGTAATGCACATACAATTCATTGCAATCACCACATCCGTTCTGCAGCTTCAATCATTGTAACCTGAGCTCAAACTCATGGATCGCTTCTTGCTCTTCTAAAATCTCTCGGAAGCCTTCGCATACAGTCACTGCACACATTGCAAAACAGCAACAACTCTAACTCGAGAATTAAACCACCAATAAATCAGCTTCGATTCCACCACTGTACCCAGACTCAGACCACCAATTGTTCTAGGTCTTCTCAGCTTCACTATTTCAAACCAATTTCCTCCTTGAACTGCACCTGCAATTCCCTGTCCTAACATACATCTAAATTCATTCATGGGCCAACACACAACACTACTGTCTTCCATGTCCTGCGGTAGCGTCAAGATCTGTAGCTTTAGTAATCAACGGCTCCATTTCTTCCCGTGTTCATCATCTCTTCATCCCTTGAATCATCCATTTATAGCACCAGTGCCTTCTTCTGATCAACATCATTCCCTGCAGTTCCAATTACTAATTTCATTTCAGCTTCTGCCTTGTACCCCATTGCAGCTAAACATCACCATCTTTTCCTGCCTTCACTGCAGCAAACTGAACCCAAAACTCCACTAATCTCTTTACCTGCAATTTTCACCACCAGAGACTCGATCCATCCCGGCCATGTTCATCTCCAATAATCCTTGTAACTTTCAATTCCGGCAACAACAGCACATTCTGTAACCCAGCTAACCCTTAGCAGCTTCCTTTCTTGGCTTCGTTCACCACTTCCTCATACTGAATCACCACCAGTGCTGCCATTACATTCTCTATAGCTCACAAATTGCAGCAACACAATCAATGGCACCATTTCATCAGAACCCAGGTCTTCACGACGCCATCATTCTTCCCTGTACAGCATATGACAACAACTCCAGTGCTAATAATTCCAGCATGCATAACATCTCATGTTCAACTTCCTTATAATTCATTCCATCACTTACGCTACACAGTCCCACTAGTTTCAGCTGCCATTCTTTTTAGCCATCATCTTGTCTGTCGCAGCAACATTTTTGCTTCCTCAATTAGTCCCTCAAGACCAACTCCACTTCCACTGCTTCTCTGCAACACAACTCCAACAACACCAAGTAATGTCGCCTTGAGCCATTCTTCATATCTTGCCAACACTCTAGCCCTGTAACTCCAACTATTGCAATGACCAGCAGCTGTACCCGTCTATCAGCAACACTGTTCACTAGCACCAACTCAGCTCTATTCTTGTAACAGTTTCATTCTTCAGTTGCACCGTCTCAGCTCTTCTGAACCTCACAAAAACACCAGCACTCGGCAAACCCGTTTCAGTACCTGCAATTGCAATTCATTGCAGTCTCAGTTCCATCTCACTGCCATAGAAGCAACACCCACCAGGCTCAGGCCATCTTTTCCATTAGCTTATAACATCTTTAATTAAACAACACCTCAAACCAACACCTGGAGCACCAGTAGCATCACTTCCATGATTTTATACCTAGACATTCATCTACCCGGATTCAGTTCACCTTCTCCGCAGCCTCAGTCAGCTCTATTGACAACCTATTTTATCACCAGATACATCAGATTCCACTAAGTTTCCTCCCTGTCTCGAATCGAAGCTTTCACCTCCAGTTACAGAGGAGCAGCTTCAAATCTCAAAACCCCTCTTCTGATTCAAATTCGATTCAAACCCTAAATTATGCTCAAATGAAACCTAATCTTCTGATTTCTTCTGTAATCGATCCATCACAAATCACAAACTCAACCACTGGATGATTATTAACAACAGCATCTTCATCTTGTCGATCTCCCTGATTTCTCAGTTGAATTCCATTTCTCCATCTCTCTAAACAGACAACAACCGTCTCTCTTCTCTGAACTTCATAAGGACAATAATGAGAAGAGAAACATTTCTCTTATTTTTAGGGCTAGGTAATGATAAGAAGTGTTATAGACACCCAGCAAAATACAGGCCACCAAATGATAGACTCCACAGTCAGCCCTTATCTTTGGCCGAGCTCCCAACAGCTTTTGCTCCGGAAATGACGCTTTTGCTCTTTTTCGTGCTCCAACTGAACGCTTCTCCCACCAACAGCAGCTGTCTCTTACTTCTCAGATGCTCTTATTCTCTTCAATTTCTTTTCATCATTAAAGTTGTCATGCTTTTCAGACAATATTTGCATCACTAAAGCCGACATGCTTTTCAGATAAAGATGAAATAAAAGCAAATAATGAGAAATAATCTGCCTCCAACAGCAGTTGCACTTTTAAGCGACGTTTCTTCTTCTTTTGTTTCAAATGACTCCAAAATACCTAAACACTCAAAAGCAAACATAAGATACATATTTTACAAGAAAACTTAGCAAGTAAGCATAAACAATAGATAAATATTAAGGTGTTTTAGACACCTATCATCTTGCAACTGTCGCGGAGCGTCTGGTACTTTTTCTTATGGTTTGTCATTATGATTGCATTCCATTGGGCGGAGAGACTAGATCGCCGATATACGGTTTTTCCTTTTTCATCACGACTTGCAACAAAAGCCCGCTCCCTTTTTGTACGAGGATGAGCCACACTTCCGTTTGATGAGGTAGAATTGGTGTGCCTTGTCGGTGGAGGTGTGCCGTGAGACTAGGTCCATTTGTTTAGGGACGCGCGTCTGTCCTCCTCCTAAATTGACGGCCATGTAGGGAGTGGAGTGCAGTAAACCTTTCCTGACGAGTTTCGTGAATTTTCCCTTGGCTTGAACAGCTCCACGCCACAAATTGGTGCATAAGGAGACAATGACGCGAGAATCCAGACAACTTCTTCGTTCAGCATGGTTTTCAGGCATTGGTGATACGTTGAAGGGATGATCATGTTGTCATGGAGCAATGGTCTTCCCAGTATCATGTGGTAGTCCGGCTCTTTCTCTATTACTTCGAATTTTACCTTCGACTGGACTGGTCCTACTGACAGATTCAGATTGATATGTCCATACGTGCTAGTTTGGTTTCCTTCAAAATCTGTCATTGTGGTAGGCTGTCGTACGATTTCATTTGGCCGCACCTTGGCTGTCCTGAGTGTTCTAAGAGTAATAACATTCGAGGATGCTCCCGTGTCGATGAGAGCTCTCTTGAATTCTGAATCCTTAATGCGTGATGTGACATGTAGGGTTTTATTATGACCTTCTTCTGCCATCATGTCGTCTTCGGTAAATATAACATTGTTAACGAACATCTCTGACATTCTTGAGGTTTCTGTATGTCAAGGAGACAAACGCGCATCCAAGGCTATTTGATTGATTGCAGCAAATGTCTCTGCTTTCTGATCTATTGAAAGGTGTAGAGGCTCACATAAATTATCTACCAAAGAGGCTGCTTCCTGGTCCATTGGCCTCTGGTTGGTGGTGAAACTGTTGATCTGAGGGTGATCGTCTGGGACGTCAGTCCCCAGCGTTGGAATTTCTGAGACAGGTGAGCCGCTCAAATCTGACATTAATCTGATAAGAAAACTGAGTATGTTATTTATCGTTTCCTTCATCAGGTCCATGTTCCTTGTATGGATCTCCTGGACTCATGCCAACTCGACCAATCTTGGGATTTCTTCATTGATTGCTCCATTAGGTATAGCGTTGGAAGGAGGGATATCACCATTCGCCAGGTTCTGAACGAAATTTGGATTTGTGGAATCAGTTCTAAGACCCATCATCTTTTTGAAATTGGAATTGCAACCGAGAGATTAATCTCCCACTGTGGTCGCCAGTTGTTTATGGATAAAAACTGTTTTTGCTGGTTTTGGTAAATTTGGGTGTGTGGATGAGAAACAAATCTAAACCTAAAACAAATGCACTGCGTGGGAGTACTTTAGATTCGAGAGATCAATCTGTACAATCCTGGCCTAAACCAAGAAATGGACATTCCAGTCTTGCTTCGGTCACAAAGTGAAGGAGAAGGGTTGGTCTTAGGGAGGGAAGCGAAGAAGGTGTTGAGACCAGAATGGCTAATTCTGAAGTGTGGTTATTTTATGACTTGTATCAGAATTTGGAACTGGCTTGCGGAATGAAAGCTATCAGTTCTTTGGTATTTTTCTGAACTCTGTGTTGTTGTTCTCACCAAAACTTGTTGTTTTGTAAAAATAGGTAAAACTTATTTATACAAGTCATATTGAACGCATCCTGATATCGTAGAAAGTGGGAGTGATTGAGTATTGGAGAAGTGGGATTATGTGTAAATGCCAGAGAGCACGTTCCCACCATGGAGGAAACTGGTTAGTTTACACCCACTACTTCTTACCGACACTAACTGCCCTGCTTTCTGACACTTTCTTATAATGGGCGTGTTACACGCCGCACACTGTAAACCGCCAGACCAATACCCTGATGAGTATCCCCCAGTTTGTGACATGTTTGATGTCTCGAGTGTTTTCATGGAAAACATGTAGCAGGTTGTTATGTGTGGCAAGTCAAAATCAGGAGACTTTCCACAGGAGAATAGCATGTGACGCTATTTGGCTTGTCTTAGTTGGTCGCCCAAAATTTGCCCACGGGCCTATCAATTATGTGGAGAATTTGGATGGCTGAGATGGTAACTCATGAGAAAGGGTGGCCATGGATTATGGCCACATTTTGTTAGCACCTGATGGTAGCACAGTGGCGTTATTGGCACATGCCAATGGCGTAGTGGCGCCTGGCATGGCTGTGGCACAGTGGCGCCTGGCGTAGCCATGGAAGCTATTTTGGCATATTGGTGTTAGACCCAAATATGGTTCCGGTAACATTGGCCCTGTTGTTACATCAAACTTTAAGGCCTTAGGATAATTACTTGACTTAGTTGGCGTGGCAACTTTAGCTAAATTAGGGTTTGGCATAACGAACCCCTAATTAGCGCGTGTGGCATGGTCGTGGCACGGTAGCGTCTTATGCAATCGGCGTCATGGCCACATTAAAAGAATTATGGCAAGTCATAACATGGGAATAACCACAGGCGCAAGGATGGCCACAGGTGGTTATAGAATTGCGTCGTTTTTAGGGTTTGGCGGGTCCCACATGGCTCCTGGCATGTTGTAGGGCCAAAGTAACGTAATTGGGCCACGACTGGAAATTAGGGTTTCGACTAATGCCACTAAGTCAGAGCCGTGTTTAGGATACCGTCATTGGAATATGTTATGGCTTTTGGCCACGAACAAGAAGTAGGTTAGCACATTGGCGCGCTATTTATGGTACGTTGCCACGTTCGGCATGCTTATGTGGCAAAGTGGCACGTTTGGCATGCCAATTAACGTTTTGGCGAGGCATGGCATGTTCGGCATGCCACTAATATGCCGGAGCGAAAATGGCACGTTTGGCATGCCAATTAGCGTATTGGCGCAACTTCGGAAAGCCAATTTGACATTGTGACCATCTGGTGCAACTTTACCTCTTTGGATACTCTGGCAGGTTTAGAGCGACCTGATTGGTCGATAAAAAGAGAGGAAGGCCAAGTATGAGTGTGGCCACACTTCTAGTGTGCGTGTGGCGGATTTAAAGGGACCTGATTGGCCGATGGAAAATAGGACCGGCAAGTATGGGCCCAACCACAACTCATGTGCGTGTGGCGGGAATAGGGGCTGGTTCGAGAAACACGGGGTGTGGCCACTTGTAAGTGGCGCCGGCTGGCCTATGGCATGGCTACACCTCCCTTCGCTGCTGCTCCTATTTCGCGGCTCTTTTTATTCCTTGTTTTCTGATTGTGGGTAGGATTTTGCACCTACTAATCCATGACGGATTATTTTCCTAGTTCTCCTAGACTTAATTTCGACAGGCAAGGTCTATTATACTGCGCAGGGTGCAAAACCCTAATTTTTGCAAATTAGTCAGGGTAATATCTGAATCTTATGAATTATCACAAAATTGATTGAATTATATGTGCTGACACAGAGTTCTTTAAGTTTATTTCCAGAGAGCAGTATGCTTTCCGATTGAATAATTTTATGCAAGGACCTCAACCTTGATACTTGGAAATTCGTGCTACTCTGCTGCGAGTGAATACAAATTGTCATGCCATATCAATATTAAGGGTTCAGCCGGGGAACATAACACAGAAAGCATTCAAAGAAACTTATATTAATTGAATAATACATGCAAGATGCCAAAATTTACAGAATATCTGGGATTGTTGCTACATGCACCATTCTGGATAAATTTCATGGGGAGATATTGAGTTGCTCAATAAATGTGCCAGTGGCGAGGATGAACACTCATCACTTTTACATGGATCTGTTTCTTCGCAGAGTGACGACACGTTAAATGCAAGGTTTTACAAATTTAGCCCTGAACTATAAACCACCATCAACATGGATCAAGAATATTTTAGTAGTATCGTTGGTGGGAAACTAAATTGTATTTTTATTTAGTTTTTCTTTATTGATTTAATATACTAATAGTATAATTATGGGTACATTATTTATATGCTCCTACTTTTGACACTTAATAAATATATCCTTATACATTAATAAATATGTCTCTACTTTTGAATAACCTTATTCATTTAAAACTAGATTACCTTAATACCCTCACCCATATTATATTTTTATTTATTTCAAAATGGAACAAATTTCTTCCTCTACCATTTCACCACCACCACTAGCACCACCACCACCAACATTCAACTACCATTCCACCGCCACCGTTCAACAAACACCACCTACTAACCGCCATCACCATTAATATTCCACCACCACTCCTTCACAACCACCATACACCACCTACAGTCCTCCACCATCACTAGTCCGTCGCCGCCACCACCACTAGTCCGCCGCCACCACTGGTTCAGATATTTTTGTATCAACAACAGTAGTTAATCCAAAATAAAAATAGAACCAACAGTAGAAGTTGATCCAGTTTTGGGGATCAACAACGGTAGTTGATTAAAAAAAAGGATCAACAATAGAAGTTGATCCAATTTAGGGGATCAATGATAGACACATTTTTGTGTCTAATTTGTCCTCAATGTATGTATTGTTGGAACTCTATTTTTGTACTAATATTGTGTTTTTATGTATTTTTAGGAAATAAACATTTTTGGAAAATTCGGCTCGAAAAGTTGATTTTGGCACCCGGAAGACAAGTGTTATTCGGACTCTCGCTTTTGGATAAGGGGTAACCTAATTACTAAAGGGCACCCCTAGGTAACCCCCAAGGCAGCTGCTATTCGCACCCATACTCTGGATAGGGGGCTACCAGTTTCTTCCCCATTTGAACCGAGTTTTGGCGAGAAAAATTGTTCTTGAACTGCCGTGACTAGGGTTGAGGATTTGAAGGTGTTCCAGTGATATTTAATGGCCCAAATTAAATGGGTTTGTTCCTAGGGCCTAGATAGAGCTGGTATGGGTGTTGGATTCGGTCAAAATTGGTTAGATAACCGGTGGGAATCAAATCAAGGAAAATATTCTAAAATAGGAAAAATATTCTATTCTTGGAATTCTTGGATGGAAGAGACGTGCATGGGTTAATTCTATTGGCTGGAAACAATCCCTACAGCTCAGGGATGACGCGTGAGAAGAGATAAAACAGGGAACAATCCGTAACAAATCAGAGAATTAAAGAAAAAATATTTCGGAATATTTTCTTTAATGGCCGAATATTCTTGGAATTATTACGAGGATTTGAGTGACCTGTTGTGTATAAAGAGGTCCCTAATGTCGATAAGGAAGGTCTAGAAAGTTTAGGGAGAGTTTGGAAGAGAATAAAGACGTAAAATCGAAGAACTAGGCGTTGTGAAGAAGAAGTTCTTGCTGCTGCTGGAACTGAAGAACACGAAGAACATTGGAAGAGGCAGGAAAGTCGTTAAAAACTGTCGCTTTATTGCGACACTTTTCCACTCCTTTCCGCGACTGAGTCATTGTACCAAAAGCACTATCTCTGTGTCGTTGATTCTGGACGCCTTCTGTGGGTCGCAGAATCCTGTTTTATACTATTTACTTCTCTTTCTCTTCATTGTAAAACACTTTTGAGCATCAATGAAATATTTTGAGAGGTTTTCCAACATGATGAGCGGCTAAAATACCTGGTGACTGAGGCGACGGAGGAGCTATTCACTCATGTTTGATTGGTAAATTCTTTTTATAATTTCTTAATTATTTATTTTATTTAATTCACTTGGATCAATAAAAAAAAAGAGATAAAAATGGTTTTCTTAATTAGTTGTGAATCAGTTTGATGTTTTATGCTTGGAATTAATTATTTGATAAATCATGCTTAAGGATTACAATTTAATATTTAGACACCTTATAGATTAATAAGTGATTTAATGGAAAAAGAGCTAGATAATAATTATGAAATATTTTTGTAACCAATCAACTTGAAGTAACAGTGAATCCGAAGCCTTAGTCCATTTTAAATCTTGAAATCACTCTTTGAAAATTAATTTGCTTTTTTACCACTACCACTACAACAACCATTTGAAAATACATCAAATTTTTGGCGCCGCCGACCCGGATTTGTGCTAAGGTAGAATTTTTAGGTTTTTATTATTTTTTATTATTCCATTTGTTCTTTTTACGTCTCTTTGGTTGTGTCTTTGTATTACAGGTTTGAAGTTGGATACTAAAGACCTTGGAATCAAAGCTTAAAGCTAAAAGAGAAGGAAAAAAGACAAAGATAAAAAATAAAGAACAAAGAGAGAAAAAAAAGAGAGAGATTTATTTATTTATTTATTTTTACTTTTTATCTTTTTAAGAGACTTTCCTTTTTTATTATTTTTTTGTAATTATTATTATTTTTTGTATTTCTTTTCATTGGACTGGACTTTGGACAATTTATTTAATTTTAAACCCTACGGAAGGGTTATATATAAAAAAAAAATTAAATATAAACTGTTTGCAGGGAAGGACGACGATTACAATATCGTCTCGGCCCCTCGGGTTCGTACATGACATAGGAGTCGTGGCCCGAGTCGACTTCAACGGTTCATCCCCCGTCTTGTACGGGAGGTAAGTCCATCAAAACACTCGCGAATCTCCTGTAAGCGAGTTACCGTATTCCTTAAGGTGATTCATTGATTGATGACGAATTTGGATTGTTTTTAAATTCCTAGTAAAGGGCAACGCCTGGCCAATACAAGATAAGGGTTCGGATTTCATCACCGCTCCCTTCTTGCCCGCCTTTGGAAAACGAAACCTAACGCGAACCTAAGCTTAAAACTTGACTAGAACGAGACCGATAGGGTAACGAGCTTAGTAGGAAAGTCGTTCGAAAAATATTGGTTACTCTTTTAGCATACTTTGAAGTTCATGAGGGTTTCTGTGAGTTGAATGCGTGACTGCGCCGCCTTGTGATAGCGGTGAGGCCTTGGGTATCAAATCTCCACCGAGCTTCCCTCGCCTCGATTCAACTTACATTAGCTCGGATTGATTCCAGAGGGGTGTGCTCAAATTGTAATGAATTCCCTTTCGAAGGAATAGAAGCTGGTCTAGAAAACAATCTAAGTGGATCCATCATGCTTGTTGTTTGCTAGATTTTATAGGTTTGATTTGGTCGAGTCAGCCTTGTTTGTGATTGTGTAGAATTCCCTTTCGGTTAGGATGTCGAACTGGTATTATAATAGCCAATACAATGAGTATCCGACTGAGCAGCTTGGACATTATCCTTTTTATGACCATAGTGTGAATAGTGATTGGGAACGCGAAACTTTTGAAGGTATGGTCCATACCATTGTGAGCCCAATTACTATCCATATACCCACAGTTCATACGAGCAAAACAATCCTTCTATTTCTCTAGAAGAGTCTCTCAAGAGTTTTAATGAGTCAACATGGAAGTTATTTATGAAAGAGACTTATAATATTCTTCTCCCAGAAGAGTCCGTAGAGCGGTCAACTAAGATATCTCTAGAAGAGACCCTCAAGCAATTTACTGAGAGTACAAATAGGATTGTGGAAAAACTTTCTCAGGATAGTATTAATTTCCAGTGTAGTTTTCCCAATACCACCCTCGAAAATAAGGATAGTTTTTATTCACATAATCAAGATGACGAGGTTAGAATTGGTAACATTACTTGTTTAGATAAGGTTCAATCATCTTTGTACTATTATGATGATGAGGATAGTAGTAATGAAGAATCTGAAATATGTAGGCTAGTGATCAGGAATCTATTAATCCAATTGAGCTTTATAGTGATTATATTATTTCTAGTTCAAATCCAAATAATTTTTATGATTATTCACATATTCAAAAGGACGAGGATTTGATTAGAGATACCACCGTTTTAGACGATGTAGTTTTTCCTTTTGATTACGAAGCCGATAGTGGTTTAGAGGAACGGGTTTATTCCGAAAATTCTGTTTTAGAGTCTAGCGACTTAGAAACAATAGTATTAGATGAAGAAGATATACCCATAGAGATGAGTAAAGATGCACTACCTGATAATTTAGAAGAATCAATTGACCATTTTCAAGAATCTAATGATCCAGAAATTAGGGAGATTGTAACTAGTCTATCTAGAGACACTGAAAACTCTAAGTTTGGGGGTGGTTATCACCTTCCTAGTGCCTTACCTTTAACTCTCAGAAAGTCCCTTCACTTAGGACTTGATATCTCTGCCTCGATAATTTTACAAGATTACCTTCATACTCGTTTTCCCGAACCTAATGATGTCAAGGAAGAAGTTCAATCGTTAGAAACCCATCCTCTGGTTTTCCCAGGCTATGATCCCCAGCTTGACTTTGTTTTCCCACCAAATAGTTTTCTTCCAACTGTGGGAACGTTTATATTCCAAATGTGTCGAATATTAAGTTGTGAGACTAAACCTAAATGCTTTAGGAAATTAGAATCGACACATTTGCTTAAGAATGACCACTACTCTCATTGTGGTCAATTATGTTAGTCAAATCTTATTGACTTAGAGGATCCTCAGTTATTTAGGTTATTATTGTGCGCTTCCAAGATCATATTTGAGTTTTTCCAGACTCTAGGACCTAACGATTCAGATCCCACCTATGAAGAAACGCAGCCAATAAAAATTTTCAATTTAGACCCTTTCATAGAACCTGAACCTGAACCACAATTAGATATAAATTTCTTAATCAGGAAACTAAGTAAGGGCATGCTAGTCTTGTTCACTTTCTTGGTTCATTGCAGTTTCCTTTGGTCAGCTCTATTTAGTTTTGAAGACCAACAGTTATTTCGACTGTTACTTTATGGTTCGAGTTGACTAATCCTTTCCTAAGTCTGGCTGAAGAATTTAAACTTAGCAATTCGTGGGAGGTAACCCAATATTCATGCGACACGGTAATATCTTTCCTTATCTCTTTTGTTTCATTGGTAACAGTTTCTCCTTGTTCATGCTTTTAATTTCATCTTTAGAACATTGAGGACAATGTTAGATTTAAGTTTGGGGGTATGGGAGAAACTTTTTAGTTGCAATTATTAAACTCCAGAGCCTAGAAATTTATGCCTATCAAGGTTTGCACTAACCAATCTAAGTGGATAGGAGCATCTTGGTTGTAGGAGTTGAGGAACCAATCTGATTAGATGGAAACATCTACAGAGTCTATTCATAAAAGCACAGAGCTCAGGTGTTAGAAATAACATGATAGTTGCACCATATCTCGTTGAGTCCTTTTCATTTCTTTTCTTTTTTATTTTATTTTTTGATTTTAAACTATGTTTCTCTAAGTGATTAGGTGGGGCACACGATTCAAGTTGTTACCACTGCTAGGGTGAATTAGAGTGACTGAGTTACTACAAAAAAAAGAGAGACCAGACCAGTTAGACCAATCGGAATAAGTATTAACACTTGGATAGCAATATGCCTGTGTTCTCCCTGTTTCCGTCGCCTAAGCAAGCGTGGAATGCAGGACCCCGTAGGAACTATCGTGTAATCTGCTGACAAGAAGCATGCGCTTGGATCAAAAAGATCTATTCATGCCGTTAAGTTTAAAAAAAAAATGGTTATTGTTCTGTGTAGTCAACTGTTGGTTCCCTTGTATTTGCCAGTTTGTTGATCTAGATTTAAGTTATTGACCACTGGTTCCCTTGTATATGCCAGTTGTGTTGATATTAGTCAGACCGGTATCTCAGTCCATTAGGATAAGTTCATTCTGGCAGTGGCCTTCAGACAGATATGTGAAACATCGATCATTTGGTTAACATCAAAACCATCTGCATTTTTCTATTTCCATCTCCTTTTTCTATCCATATGATTAGTTTGACTCCGAATATGATGTCCATCGTGCAACTATCTGAGTAGAGCTCTGTCACTTTATATGAATTTTAGTATGCTTGAGTGTAAACTCGTGTACAACAATTGGAATTTCGCATCAGGGTACTTCCTCCTGTAGTCAGTGATTGTAAGCCAACCAAGGATATTCGTTAGTTCCTTCCAAGGTTCGTTGTAGATAGCTAGGGTCTGGAGTAAAGGTTTTTTGGGTACACCTCTGGTAAACCCTCCGGAGACAACACTCCGCCACTAGGGCCACCTAGTGGTTTAACGGCTTGCTGCACGTGCTAAGTGTAGTCATTTTACTTTCTAGATTGGATTTGCTCGAGGACTAGCAAATACTAAGTTTGGGGGTATTTGATAGACACATTTTTGTGTCTAATTTTTCCTCAATGTCCGTATTGTTGGAACTCTATTTTTGTACTAATATTGTGTTTTTATGTATTTTTAGGAAATAAACATTTTTGGAAAATTCGGCTCGAAAAGTTGATTTTGGCACCTGGAGGACAAGTGTTATTCGGACTCTCGCTTTTGGATAAGGGGTTACCTAATTACTAAGGGGCACCCCTAGGTAACCCCCAAGGCAGCTGCTATTCGCACCCCTACGCTGGATAGGGGGCTACCAGTTTCTTCCCCATTTGAACCGAGTTTTGGCGGGAAAATTTGTTCTTGAACTGTCGTGACTAGGGTTGAGGATTTGAAGGTGTTCCAGTGAGATTCAATGGCCCAAATTAAATGGGTTTGTTCCTAGGGCCTAGATAGAGCTGGTATGGGTGTTGGATTCGGTCAAAATTGGTTAGATAACAGGTGGGAATCAAATCAAGGAAAATATTCTAAAATAGGAAAAATATTCTATTCTTGGAATTCTTGGATGGAAGAGACGTGCATGGGTTAATTCTATTGGCTGGAAACAATCCCTACAGCTCAGGGATGACGCGTGAGAAGAGATAAAATAGGGAACAATCCGTAAAAATCAGAGAATTAAAGAAAAAATATTTCGGAATATTTTCTTTAATGACCGGATATTATTGGAATTATTACGAGGATTTGAGTGACCTGTTGTGTATAAAGAGGTCCCTAATGTCGATAAGGAAGGGCTAGAAAGTTTATGGAGAGTTTGGAAGAGAATAGAGACGTAAAATCGAAGAACTAGGCGCTGTGAAGAAGAAGTTCCTGCTGCTGCTGGAACTGAAGAACACGAAGAACATTGGACGAGGCAGGAAAGTCGTTAAAAACTGTCGCTTTATTGCGACACTTTTCCACTCCTTTCCGCGACCGAGTCATTGTACCAACAACACTATCTTTGTGTCGTTGATTCTGGACGCCTTCTGTGGGTCGCAGAATCCTGTTTTATACTATTTACTTCTCTTTCTCTTCATTGTAAAACACTTTTGAGCATCAATGAAATATTTTGAGAGTTTTTCCAACATGATGAGCGGCTTAAATACCTGGTGACTGAGGCGACGGAGGAGCTATTCACTCATGTTTGATTGGTAAATTCTTTTTATAATTTCTTAATTATTTATTTTATTTAATTCACTTGGATCAATAAAAAAAAGAGATAAAAATGGTTTTCTTAATTAGTTGTGAATCAGTTTGATGTTTTATGCTTGGAATTAATTCTTTGATAAATCATGCTTAAGGATTACAATTTAATATTTGGACACCTTATAGATTAATAAGTGATTTAATGGAAAAAGAGCTAGATAATAATTACGAAATATTCTTGTAACTAATCAACTTGAAGTAATAGTGAATCCGGAGCCTTAGTCCATTTTAAATCTTGAAATCACTCTTTGAAAATTAATTTGCTTTATTTTTATTAAATCTAAAAATTATTTCCTTCATAAATCTGAAAACGAATCTTTTTACCAGTATCACTACAACAACCATTTGAAAATACATCAATCAACAACGTAGTTGATCCACTAAATTGGATCAACGATGAAAGTTGATCCATGTAAATGGAGTGAACTTGGCGTGAGTCGAACACGCATCATCTGACATGGATCAGTCATACTACCATTGCACCACAAGTTCAACATTGGAAGAAAATTACATGATTTAAACTACAAGCATGATCATACTTATCCAAGAAAATATTTGTCAACAATAAGAGTTGAAAGGATCAACAACAGTAGTTGATCTAATAAAAAATTGGGTCAACAACAAGAGTTGATCCCATAAATGGATCAACAACGTAGTTGATCCCATAAATGGAGAAAAAATAAGTTAATTATCATTCATATAATGTCATGTCACTTTCACGCATCTAATATATGGAATACAATTCAGTAAATTATACATGGGACATGCTCCAAGTTAGTTTTTGAATAAAGAAGGTTTGAGATCAGACCTAGTTCACTTTAGAAATGGCCGGAGAAAGACCACTATGGACACTGAAGATTCGGTTCTCAATGAGTGCAGAGATACCTGTAAGAAAGCATTATATGACATATAAAAAAACATAAAAGATGAAATATAAGGCATCTACAAAGTTCATTTTAAGATCAGTCCATTAGCATAACAAGCCAAAAATCTCATAATTGGGATGGTAAAACAAGCCACATTTGTCCTTTTTTAATGTTTTGTGAGTTCACTTCAATAATGAAAGTACAAAAATCTGAAAGATGTTATGCTAGTTTTACTATCATTAGTTGATCCCATAAATGGAAAAAAAAAAGTTAACTATCATTCATATAATGTCTTGTCACTATCACGCATCTAATATATGAAATACAATTCAGTCAATTATACATGTGATGTGTGTCGTGAGTGAGTGAAATCAAATTAAATCACTTATATCCATACAATTAACTGGTAATATAATGGAAGCAAGGATCGTTCCCACGAAGAGCAGGGAGTTTAGTTGCCAAAAAGGTCACAAATGGGGGGTTTTGGTTTTTAGATTTCAAAGTAAATAAACAAAGTAATTGAAAGATTAATTTGTAAGCAATAGAGAGAGAGAGTTGATAAAGGAATCCTACTTCGTTACTAAACCTTCATCAAGTTATTGTATCAATCCATTCATCCTTAGTAGATTATCACCAACCATAGAAAAGTAGCTAGATCAGTGTTATCCCCTAAATCCCTTAAGTCACCGGACACGGAAGTTCTCGACTACCTGATTCTATTTAACTAAGCCACCAAGTAGTAGATCACTCAAGGTGTAACCCAATCAAATGATTTAAACTCTATGAATTTATAGATTGATCCTACTAGTTAGACTCTTAGATCAAGGTCCACTTTTTAGTGTTGTTTATACACACAATTGCTCCACAGAATCCCTCTGCAAGGTCTCGTGTTTTCTACTTGTGTACGATTTATTCGACCCGATTACTTGTCTCCTAACTCAATACTAGCATTATATTAAATTAACTAATCAATTCAGTTGGCCACCTAAACGATCAACCAATCAATCATAAACATTTTTTTAGTATGAACAAACGATAATCATATGAAGAACTTCAAAATAGATTAATATAATAACTCAAATCTTGTCTAGAACTTAGAATTCATCATCAATAAATTATGGGTTTAGATACTCATGGATGTAGGAGCATCCATATTAAACATATAAGAAAATTAAAGAGATATCGTTAAGATTAATGAGAACCGCTCTGAAACCCTAGCTCCGTTGTTGTTTCTCCTCTCCAGACTTGCAAAGTTGTGTAAAAGATATCTTATTAATGTTTAAGAGGTCTTATTATATAGTTTTCAAGAGATCTAGGTATTAGAATCCATTCGGGACCAAGTTTCCTTTATTGGGAAGTCAAAATATGTCAAAAGGGACCCAATAGGCTTTTCTCAGTCGGCATTGTCGAATTCCCCAATGCAATACCGAAAGTCGGTGTCTAAAATACACCTTCTCTGCCCGAAATACGTCTACTTTCGGTATTGCTTTACCAGTGCCAAAAGTGGGGGTCTAAAATACATCATCTTTTCCCAAAATATGGTTACTTTCGGTATTGCTTTATCAATGCCGGAAGTGGTGTTGTAGATTGCCATTTTTCGTCTCAACTGTTTTGGCCGTAATTTCTTCGCCCGAGCTCGGAATGACCTCATTCTTTCGTAGTTCTCTTTATAATTGAATTCTCTTCAATATGGTGATAATAAATACCGAATTTGGATGAGTTGAACTTGGTATTCTAGTCCTTCTTATGGTTTCGACCTTCTTTGCTCCTTTTCGTCGCACTTCTTCCACTTCGTACGGCTTTAGACACTTGGATCTTTAGAGAACTTCACTTTATAACTATTTTGCAGCCTTTTCCATTGTATTTGAATGATTCACCTAAAGAAACAAATAAAATGTAAAACAAGAGTAATACAAGGATAATATGCAAGAAATCTAACTAAAACAACCATGGAATTAACACTAAAATCATGTGAATTATGCACTTATCAAATTCCCCCACACTTAGATTTTGATAGTCCTCGGGAAAACTACCTAAAATACAACAACTCCATGTTGTCGAGGATACAAATGCACTTAGCAAATGAAACATGCCTTTAAACCCCTAGGTGTCCCTAGTGGACGAGTTATAGTCTCGTGAGGGCTTACGAGAGATATACCCACAAAACCTACTCCAACTTCAAAGAGTTTCATCTTCCCAAGCATCCAAAGAGCTATGAGGACATATAGTTTCTGCATTCTAGTAATAAGAAGATAGAAATACTAAATAACATATTCTCATTCTAAATGTTGAGTGAGAAATAACCACACCATAATGAGAGAACGCGTGTTTGAGAGCGATCAATAAGCTTTTCGCCTCGACTTTTGCCTCACTTAAAAGGATTTTATGATAATTGCACTCAATAAGACGGCGTTTTTTATGGGTCTCACATGTGTGTAGGTAGGAATGAAGAGAGAATCCTACACACGTTGAATGGTGGGAAGGAAAACTTCCGAATTATTTCTAGAGACCCCACAAGATCGTGGGAAATAAAAGACTTTTTCTGATGATCTCTAAGAAAGGAAATCAACCATTATTATTAAAAATAGAGGATGAGAGTACTTACCACATCTGATTGCAATGATGATAACATCACTCTCACAGCATCCAATAGAAACATAGTCTTCAACTCGTCTTCTTCATCTTTTTGGTCTTCGGTCTTCAACTATTGATGATAAACTCTTGAACTTCATAAAACTTTGACAATTTGTAATTCTTTCTCTTCAATTTCCTTGTTTCTTGAAACTTCCTTATAGATTTTTCCTCCCCATGGCCTTATTGAACAAATAACAACCTACATCCAAATCTTTTTGTATTTTTTATTTTTATTTTTGTATATTTATTTTTATTTTTATTTTTTTATTATTTTATTTTATTTTTTAATAAAAAGATTGCAACTACAAAAATAATAACGAAATTAAAATTAACATGGCCATGAAAGAAGTACTTTACGACTTTGTTCTTCACAACTTGTATTGTCTTCGTATCATAAACTTCAGTAACTCTCATCTTTTGATTTTCTTCGAGCTTGTACTTAGTCTTCCACTTTGATATAGAGTTTTGTTCCTTGTATTGTAAGTCTTCAACATGTATATAAAAATTTTCTCATTGTATGTTGCTTTACTTGGATATGAAATTTTGCTCTTCCTTGTATTGTTGCTTGTAAACCTCAAATGTCTGCAACTTTCTTTGTAGATTTTGATGTCGCTCCCTTGTTGATGATGATGTGTTTCTGGACCTGTTTTTGGCGAGAGAGAGAATGGTGCTAACTGCAAATCAAACTACAAGAAGGTGGTTTTCACTTATAGACGTCACCCTCATGATTGAAAAAAAATTATCACTCAAGAGATCAAAGAGTAGTGCTTCTATTGGTGGGATGTTGGGTAGCTCACCATTCTACCCGGAATTAACGTACGGTGACACACACTCAAAAGAAAGCTCTTTAGTCAGCTACAAAGAAATCTAGTTTGGTGCCTCCGTTGATATGAAAATAGGTAGTCTCCACTAATGATTGATCAACAACTATAATAATGCATTTCTCCCTGCTCCTAATTTGCATCACCGGTATGATTAAATCCATTATTTAACACTCTAACAAGCAAGAAATCCAATGTAGTTTCCTAACACTTCCAAGTTCAGTTATGCGATCAGAATTCTCTATGTAAACATACCTAGAAGTATGCTAGTGACTCTAAAATCTCTACAAGTTGTAGGTTTTATGCAAAAAATTTTGAAAAACTCTATATGCAAAATATCCAAACACTCCCCCACACTTAAACTTTACATTGTCCTCAATGTAATTGACTCTCCTAAGTAAATTCAAGGTGGGAAATCCTAATATGATATGCTAAACGAAGAAAAAATAAATAAGATAAAGATAGAAATACAAAACCGATGGGTTGCCTCCTAGTTAACGCTTAGTTTTACGCCCTCAACCCGACTTGGCATTCTCCATACTCCTCCAGAGGGAGTACATCACGAAATTCTAGCACATCCATATCTACATACGCAATGCTTTCGTAATAAGGTTTCAATCTGTGGCCGTTGACCTTCGAAGGTGTCCCATCTCGGAGACTAGTTATATCAAGTATCTTCTCAAGCTCATTAAGTTGTAGCTTTCTTTGTTTCCCCGCATTGTCATAATCCATGTTGCACATCTTTATCGCCCAATAAGCCTTGTGCTCAAGTTCAACTGGGAGATGACAATCTTTGCCATAAACCAACCGATATGGAAACATACCCATTGGTGTTTTGTATGCCGTTCTATACGCCCAAAGTGCATCGTTGAGTTTATAACTCCAATCTTTCCATGTTGTGTTAACGGTTTTCTCCAAGATGGGTCTAATCTCACGATTTGAAATTTCAGCTTGCCCACTAGTTTGTGGGTGATACGGTGTACCGACCTTGTGAGTTATGTTATACTTCTTGAGAAGAGCATGGAAGGATTTCTTGAAGTGCGAGCATCTATCACTGATAACCACTCTTGGTGTACCATGTCTAGAGAAAATATATTCCTTCACAAACTCACAAACAACTTGAGAATCATTAGTAGGGGTGGCTTTAGCTTCCACCCATTTTGAAACATAATCTACAGCAAGAAGTATATAAAATTTTCCATTCGAATTGACAAAAGGGCCCATAAAATCAATTCCCCACACATCGAAAATTTCTACAGCAAGAATCGGTGTGAGTGGCATTTGATCTCGAGCACCTAGATTGCACGTTCGTTGACATTTATCACAAGATTTACAAAAGATATATGCATCCTCAAATAAGGTGGGCCAATAAAATCCACTCTCAAGAACTTTGAGAGCGGTACGTTTAGAATAAAAATGACCTCCACATGCATAGGTATGGAAAAAAGTAAGGATGAACTGGAATTCAGAGTTAGGTTCGCACCTGCAGATTATTTGATCGGAACCATATTTACACAAGTAAGGATCATCCCACACATATTGCTTGGCTATCTTCTTAAGCTTAAGCTTTTGAAAATTAGACATTGTACTAGGTACTTTCCTTGTAACCAAGTAATTCACTATATCAGCATACCAAGGTGTTGAATCTTCAATTGAGAAAAGTTGTTCGTCTGGAAAACGATCTTGTAAAGGAAGTTCTTATTTGGAAACAACAAGTCTACTGAGATGATCCGAAACAGTATTCT
The DNA here is from genome assembly GCF_003573695.1 of Papaver somniferum. Classification (NCBI taxonomy): domain Eukaryota; kingdom Viridiplantae; phylum Streptophyta; class Magnoliopsida; order Ranunculales; family Papaveraceae; genus Papaver; species Papaver somniferum. The sequence goes on from NC_039368.1 coordinate 102,058,381, forward strand.
GAACACCTCTCTTATCCTTGATTTCATAATCAATCTTGCAATAATAAAATCCACCGTATAAGTATTGGCTTAGCTTCTTTCTTCTTAAGTAGGTACCTAAGTGCTGCATGATCGGAATATACAACCACTTTTCCACCCACCAAATATGATCTGAATTTTTCAAGTGCAAATACTATAGCCAACAATTCTTTCTCAGTAGTAGAATAGTTGATTTGAGCATCGTTTAGGATCCTAGATGCATAGTAAATCACATGGGACAACTTGTTCACTCTTTGAACCAAAACAGCTCCAACCGCGTAATCACTTGCGTCACACATCAATTCAAATGGCAAACTAAAATCCGGTGACTTGATAATCGGCGCAGTTGTCAATAATTCTTTCAATTTGTCAAAGGCTTCTTTGCACTCCTTGTTGAAGTCAAAAGCAACCTCTTTTTTCAACAATTTGCACATAGGCATTGAGATTTTGGAGAAATCTTTGATAAACCGCCTGTAAAAACCTGCATGACCAAGAAACGAGCGAATCTCCCTCACCGAAGTGGGGTATTGTAAGTTCCTTATTAGGTCTATATTTGATTTGTCGACTTCGAGCCCTCGAGAGGATACGATGTGACCTAGTGTAGATGGGGAAAAACAGTTTTCTGGTTTTTTAGGAAAGTGAAGGGTCGAGCGTGCCGAGACTCCTCGACCGAGCAAACTGTTAAACCTCGCACAGATGCACTATAAAGAGAGTGCTTAGATTCGAGAGATCAATCTGTATGACTCCGACCTAAACCAAGTCAATGGTCGTTCCCGAGTCAATTCGGTCGCAAAGAGGGAGATGGGTTGATATGTAGGAGGGAAGATGAAAATTGTGTGGTATCAATGATGATCAAGGATTGTGGATATGTTGAAGGTTTCTGCAAATTGATGAACTGTTGAAGTTGAGTTATGTGAATAAGTTTTAATCGAGTTGTTGACGAATGATTATAATGATCTGTTGTCCTCGATTTGGACTTATTTATATTGCAAGAATGATGAACATCCCGATCCCTGTAAGTGTGACAATTTCTTGAGTGAAAGCGTGGGAAAATGGAAGATCATGGTGAAACCAGTTCCAGGTCATGCGGAGACTTAGTTAACCGTCCACCCACTACTTTGATAACTCCTTCAACCGTTGCACGACTTACTCACGTTCTCATCATGGATGAATCCACGTGTCGTAGGCCGCAAGACCAAAACCCTAATTGATATCCCCCATGTGACGTGATTGATGACTTACGAATCGTGGAATCTGCATGAAGACGTGGATTAATTATTCGGTTGTTGACTGATTAGACAGTGAGTCTAGGTTTTGTTGAATCGAGCATGAGTGATGAAGGCTCAACGATTCTTGGATTTGAACATGTTTTTTGAGACTAGTTTGAATGATATTGACATTGCACGTGCTAGCAATGTTATAAGTTCAGTGATGAATTACTGACCTGAGCAAGTATTGCTCGATTCAAGGAATTACTGAAATGTTGATAGCTGGATCAATACTCGAGCAATTGAGCAAGTATCGTGAATTACTGAATATGGGCAATTGAGCAAGTATTGCTCAATTCGACGAATTACTGAATATTTATAGTTGGATCAATATTCGAGCAATTGAGCAAGTATTATTCAATTCGACGGATTACTGATAAATTACTGAATATTGATAGTTGGATCAATATTTGAGCGTCTGAGCAAGTATTGCTCTCGACGAATTATTTATTGGTGCGTGACCCAATAAAATATTAATTAAAATATTGGTGGATTACCGAATATTATATAATTAATCCAGATATTGATTGATGGATCAACATGAATTTATTAGTGTTTTTAACTTTCTCAGAATGATGATTTGTTGAGCGTTTGTTCGAAACCCTAATTTTTGATCAATTGTTCATTAATTGATGAAATGATGAAAATAGGTCATTGAGCGAGAGGCGACCGACCACATGGAATTATGGACGTCCATGTGATTACCAATTACTCGAGTGAGTGTGCATCAGGGTCTTGGGTTGACCAGTTGGTGAAAGAATGACGATTGAATGCCGGATTCGTCATTTATTGAAATAGTGCTCGATTGAGCATTAGGTGATAAAACCTAATTATGGAAAAGTGAGGGACCAACCAAGATGGCGTGAGATCGTCCCTTGGTGGTCGTGGTACAACTGATGGGCGTTTTCACAAACCCGGGTTGGTTGTGAAGAGTTTGGACCCAATATGAGCGATTGCGCAAATTAGGTCAAAGTGTGAAACGTGTGGGACCGGCTCGTTGCAAGCCTAGAGTCGCCCTTAGTCGGTCAAGGGAGCATGCTCGTGTCACCATAATGTCTGTGTCTCAGTCCTGAGAGTTTCAGCATTTTCTGATGTGCGTTTGAGCAATATCTTGGATTTTCATAGGAGTTCGATCTTTGACTGGAATTCTCGATTTTGCTCGAATGAGCAAGTATGCCCATTTGATCAATATTTCGTGAATATTAAAATAATAATATTTTAATATATTTTCGTGAATAGCCTAGTCGGTTATGTGACCATGTTGACTTTGGGCCTTTTTGTGGTTTGCGCAATATTTGAGAAAATATGGGGAAACCATGATTTTTGCTGAAACGGGGAAGTTTCATGATGAGAGAAATAACAATTTATGAAAGATTGGGGATTTCTAGGTGTGATACCGGCCACGGCTAGGGCATGGACATCCGTCTAATTTGCCCGGTCCTGCGACACCCTTTCCTATTTTATATTATTATTTTTCACGAAACCACAAAATATAGAGAAACCATGAAAATATGGAGAAACCATGAGTTTTGCTCAAACAAGGAAAGTTGTTAGAATGGAGGAGTCTTCATGAGTTTATGAAAATAACAAAATAAGGAAAAATAATGGAGGAAGCATGGGACGGGCCACGGCTAAGGCATGCCGGTGTCCCCGGCCCATGGGCGCTTCTCCATTATTTTAATGGTATTATTTTCTCTCTCCTGTTTCGTGCGGGATTCCTCGTTTGTCCATATTTTTGGATGCTCGTGCGCACAATTGGGTGCTCGTTCGTGCATCATTGTGGAGTACACTTGCACAATTAGATGAGACTTACTCAGTGATAGTTCAGATGCCCGACTGTTGAGTATTTATTACTAATTTATGAAATTCAGTGGAGAATGCTTCATGAAATTGAGCAATAAAAGTGAGTAGTTTATTATTATCAATCCATAGGATCAGTCGTGGATTCGACCATGAATTCGTAATAATAAAAAAATAGGTATTACCATTCTATGAGATCGTGGATTAGACCACATAATCGGAGTAATGAAAGTAGTTATTACCATCCCATGAGATCATCCATGGATTCGATCATGAAATCAGAGTAATGGGATTATCTATTACCATTCCATGAGAACATCCGTGGATTCGATCATGAAATCGGAGTAATGAGATAAAATAGATTATCTCCTAGGAATTCAGTGGTGAATGTCACGGTAGAATTAATCTATTGCAGAAGGGATATTAGCCAGTTAAAGCGTCATACCCGTTCTGAGGTGCATAGTCAGGAAACAACAAGTGTTGCCGAAGTCCTGAAGACGTTATTGCTCTCAATTTTTCGGAGAAATGCCCAATGTGATGAAGTAGACACTTTGCAAGAATGACTGACTCCCATGATTATACTTCCAAAGATGGCGTTTCCAGAGATGACATCTCTACGGATGCAACTTTAAGAAATGGTACTTCTGGGACCTCTAAGTGATGGTGAGAGATCCTTCATACTGAGTTTCACTTCTGGTTATTTCATTAGCTTTACCACAGGATGATCGTATAGTGAGATCCACGGAAATGGAAGAAAGTCTACGTGAGCATAGAACCCAGCAGTAAGGACTACAGGATGTTAGCAAATGACGTGCAGTCCCCAGCCGTTTCTTTGGTGAGTTGTTAGCGCTCCTTGTGTCATGACTTTTCTCTACCCGTGCAATTAGGATCACGAGACCAAGGTTTGTTATTGCTTTTAAGACTTTTGCTCCATGACGGTCTTCAACTTCTTCCCGGTCAAACAATCCAGGAATCCAGCACTGGTGAAGAAGTCGATGTAGTATCTCTTTCGGTGATCGTGGCATCTCCTTGAATGAAATAATAATAATTGTTGTTGGTGAATCCAAGAAGAAATTATTGTAGATACGCAGCATGTTGATGAAACACACTCTTCTTTGGAACATGGGAATATGGAGAATTTCCGAAATCCCGAAACGAATGGAGATAACAACATTGCCAATGGAGATTCCGGCATTGTCGAGCCCTCAAATGATTTAGAGACTCCCCTGGTAAGTACATCTCTTCTAATTTCTTCATGGAAGTATGAAATTTCTGATTTATGAATGAATGAATGAGAATCCATGTGAGTATACGAGTAACTTTGTTGAAATACGTCACCAGAAAATTTCAGACTGCAGCCTTTTAGTAAAAACGTTGTAGAATCCTCGTCCGGAATCGTATTTTTGCGGTCTGCATATGTATCTTCAGTACCAGGAAATTTCCAAGCTGTAGTAACGAATTGTTTTGAGTTTTGAGCATGTTTAGGGCCTGAAAAAGGCGAAACAGTAAACTTCCAGGAGACTTTTAGAACTTTTTCAGATTGTATGATGTCCAATGTTTTGGCCACATCTCCTTGCTAGTTCCTCCGATTGTTATGAAATTTTGATATGCTGTAGAGAAAATTCATACGAAGAGAATGGTATATGACCAATCCCTATATTATTCACCAATTTCTCCCAGTTAGTCATCTTATGCAGGGCAGCGTAAAATTATCTCAGACGGGCTTGTTGTAAAATACTCATGTTGTGTCTTTAGACCATTCGATTGTGTATTGAACGTTTGGTGAAGGATTTTGATATCATTGATTCATTTGAGATCAGGACCCCTTGATTGATACATGGGCATGGTGCTTGCAGTGCCATCTCGTTTCTGTCAGTCGTAGAAACATCACTTCCGAAACCCTGGTCACGGGATCATCGCTGAGGTTGCTCTCAAGATGGGGTGATGTAATGACCATGATTGCATGTCCCGGTGGCAGCATTCCTTTTATGAAGAATGATCAGCGCACGAGAGTCTGGTGTCACGAGTCTTGGACTGTGAAACTCATCGACATGATCATTGGACCGTCAGTCCCCAATGTTTTGTTAAATCTCTCTTTTCGTTTTCCCTTCTTCTGGAAAGACCTAGATAGAGGACCCAGGTAGAAAAATTGATGTAAAAACCTAGGTGGTCGAAGTTGGAGGTACCTTGATGAAGGACTTAGCGGAATGACCTGGTGGACACCGATCGACTGTGGAAGTTATGAATCCCGTCTAAGAATTGCTGCTTGCGTGTTGTATGCTCTGGAAACTGTAGGAACCTCATACGACGTCAGAATTCGATGCTTGGCCCCAACTTTTGAATCTAAGAGACTGAGTTATCACATGAGAAAATAATCACTCAATTTGGAGTTGTAGAGGTCAGCCAACGAAGCATGCACATTTGTAATTTGTAATCCCGTACAAATTTTTCAGATTTCGTAGACCTGACGGTAAAGGCCATATCTTTCAGCTCATATGTACGATTGATGCGCCATTTTGGTATGTTATAGCAGAGACATAGACGAACATCTTTTATTGAGGAAGCATTGTCCCATTCCTCACCCATTAGTACTTTTTTGTAAACCCATGGCCTGAAATGTGTTGTATCTCCTTTGTAGAGGTGATGAGAACATTTTGTAGAATACTTTGGCTTGTGCTCGTCCATCGTGCAAGATTTCTGGAAGACGCTCATGTTAACATGTTTTCACGTCTACACATATTGAAATGAATTATTAGGGTTTGAAGAAGTACGATCCATCGAGTAACACTTCAGAGAACAGATAGTTGATGAAGCCATGTCATGAGGATGGTGCTCCTAAGACCGTTGTTGATGTTGAGACCATGGATGGAGTTTTCTCCAGAAATTCTTGTTGATGCAGATACTATGGATAGAGTTTCTCAAGATACCGAGAAGTCTAGAACCATGATTATCGACATAGTGTTGCTCTTCCATCCAGTGAGCCGCGAAGTGACTTTGTTAGGGAATTGATGTTGTTGGGGCAGATAGAAGCAGCGGACTTCATTCAATAAGATCAAGTCCCCAGTGTGTCGAAGGAGTTTGTGTCATCGATAAATGATGCTTCATATGCTCCAGAAGTACTATCATGGGATAGTAAAGACTTATCGACTATAGCACTTTGATCGTGTCGGTATTGAATCAATGTGTCACCGTTGAGATATTTGTGCTGAAGCTAGATGCGCCATTATAGAAGGTGTACTCTTTGATTGGAAGTACAATTTGAAGGCTTGTTAAAGGCTTGAGAATTGAAGTGTCATATCCCTTAAGCATCAAATGTCTTAGCTTTTATCGTCTCGGCCCTGAGTATCTTATGTTGATTCAGCATTATTTTCGTTGCGGTAGTAGGATTCAACACTTGTGCAGACATCAGAGTTTTCTGATTTTTTGGCACACATGGACACTCCTGCAAGGCTACGTAGAAACACCCAAAGTATTCTTTGCCATGTTTGGAATCATCTCAGTAATGAATGTATCGGTGCTCGATTCAGAGAAATGTCAGATTCAACCACTTGATAAAATACTAATGTGGTGAAGTTACCATCCATAACGTCTTGCAGAGTTGCTAGCAGGATTAAGTCCCCATGCCAGGATAGCATATGAGGAAATAAATAACATAGACATGGGAGGAATGAGACTTTCCTGAGTGCAGAACCTCTTGATGAATGTCTATTCATCTTTTGCAGGTTTTTGCTTCAATCTCGTCAAAGTTCGAAATTCCTCCAAGTGCTTTGATGATGTAATGCCCGTAAAATCTTTTGGATCAGAAATTTCTTCATTGTAGAGATGTGCAACCAAAGGCGCTCTGTTAGCATGGATCCACGCTCGTCTGAAGAACATGTCATATTCTAGATCATCCCGATTATGAGAAACTTGGTTTCTGTCCAGGTTGAATTTATGTCCATTTTGAGAGTGATGTAGCTATAAATATTTCCGAGTGATCCTTCAAGGTCTCTGATTGAGATGGGATCATGACTAGCTTCTTATCGAGTGATGCCTGCGGCTCCGAGAGTTTTCAGTGGAATGATGATGATGGCGGTGTCAGCATCGATCAACATTCTTCCGGATTCATTTCCTCTGAGATGGGCTGTGGTAACTAGTCCCTAGTCGTGCATCTCCTTGTGGATGAAGGTTCAAGGAGTATTTTCGGGATGGACAGACTTCTGACACAATGTAATTTGGTGATGTGAATATGTCTTTCCTCCGTGCCTTAGACAGATAGAGCAATTTACAGATATGCTCGATCAACGATTGAACTTCTTCTTTGACTGGTTGTTCAGAGAATGTAAAGGTTCTGAGTGGAAGAGGATTCTTTTGTACTCCTTCAGTCCCCAGTTGAAGCTATTATGGATCAACCTTCTCTTTGAAAAATACTGCAGTCACTTGTTGGATGATTGGTGAACTTATGAAGGCAGCAGTACCTAGGATTATTCATTTCTTCTTCGGTTGGTTGTCTCCTGATTAACAACAATTTGATTGCACCATCTTGAACCCAGACTTCCAGTAAGTCGATCACTCCTTCATGAGAAGAGAGAAGGTGAGTCTGCCTGATCATTTCCCCGTTCGTTGATGTCGGGTTGAGGTTTGTGCATTTCATGATTGGTTATCCTTTCTTTACACTTCTGAAGGATCCTGAGAGATTGGAGAAGTATGCTTCTGTTGTGGTGCTTCGGATTTTCTTTTGCTTCCTTCATCAACAATGTTCATGGAAAGTTGGAGGTTGTATTTTCTGTTGAAGAGACGTTGAGTATCACGAGGTTCTCAGTCTAGGTTTTTCTCTTTCCAGTAAAGCATGTGCAGTAGTCGCTGATCGTATGGATGCTTCATGAAGCTCTGAGAAGGTATGGAACCGGAGATTTTCTAGCAAGGCTCTGTAGACCGAGATCATTCCGTTGATGCACAAGTCCACCAGTTGTTGTTCAGTGACATTCGGGTCATGACAATCCAAAGCTTGGACTCTGAACCTCTTCACGTAGTCGTTCGGATGTTCATTGTTCTTCTGAGACATTCTTCCTAAGTCAAAGAGAGTAATATGCTCTGAGACGAAGAAGTATTTTCGGTAAAATGCGTTAATCATCTCTCCCCATCCAGTGATGCTCCCAGGTGCAATGTTGTTGTACCATGTGTATGCTCGGCCTGTCAGGGATTTCGAGAATTCCTTCAGACAGACGATTTGGTTGTGTTCGTTCTCGCCAAGTGCTTACAGGAATCGAGAGACATATTCTCGAGCTTTACCCGTTTCGTTGTACAGTGTGAACGTTGGAGAGGTGTAGCCCTTCGGGAGAGGAATCTTTTGCGTAGCAGCAGAATATGGAGGTTGATGACGGTGAACAAATGGTGTTTTGTCTTTTCCTCGATCTTCCATAAAGCGTTACAGGTCTTCACGGGTGATAAAGCCTGCAGACTTCTCTGGTGGATTTTCTGCAGCTTTGCAGACTTTAACATCCACCACATGAATTAGAAAGACTTCAGGGTCTGTTTCTTTGGCTTTCTCTTTCTCCGAATGGCGCTGGGACGAAGTCTGTGCAAGTAACAACTTGTCTGTGAGGTCCTTGAGATGAGCGCATAGTTCCTTCTGTGTTGTTGCCATCTCTACTTGATTCTTGGCAAGAATTTCTTGAATCTTCATGAGATCAGTTATGGTAGGCGGATTTTCTCTGATTTCTTCAAGAGACCTGCCAAACAGAGGATTACTTCCGACATTGGTTTGATAAGGAGTGTTATCGACACCACTGGTGTTGGAAGCGGGAGTGGTTTCTAGAGTAACACCATTGTTGCTACTGCTAGCATTGTTTGTGTCAGGATTAGTAACTGAACCTGACCTAAGATCAACCATCTTGTGAAAACGTGAGATTGCAACTGAGAGATTAATCTCCCACTGTGGTCGCCAATATGTGGATGGGGAAAAACGGTTTGCTGGTTTTTTAGGAAAGTGAAGAGTCGAGTGTGCCGAGACTCCTCGACCGAGCAAACTGCTGAACCTCACACAGATGCACTGCAAAGGGAGTGCTTAGATTCGAGAGATCAATCTGTAGGACTCCGGCCTAAACCAAGTCAATGGTCATTCCAGAGTCAATTCGGTCGCAAAGAGGGAGATGGGTTGATCAGTAGGAGGGAAGATGAGAATTGTGTGGGATCAAGGATTGTGGATGTGTTGAAGGTTTTTGCAAATTGATGAACTGATGAAGTTGAGTTATGGGAATAAGATTTGATCGAGTTGTTTACGAATGATGATAATGATCTGTTGTCCTCGATTTGGACTTATTTATATTGCAAGAATGATGAACATTCTGATCCTTGTAAGTGTGACGGTTTTTTGAGTGAAAGCGTGGCAAGGTGGAAGATCATGGTGAAACCAGTTCCAGGTCGTACAGAGACTTAGTTAACCGTCCACCCACTACTTTGATAAATCCTTCAACCGTTGCACGACTTACTCACATTCTCATCGTGGATGAATCCACGTGTCATAGGCCGTCAGACCAAAACCCTAATTGATATCCCCCATGTGACGTGATTGATGACTCACGAATCGTGGAGTCTGCATGGATTAATTAGTCGGTTTTTGACTGATTAGACAGTGAGTCTAGGTTTTGTTGAATCGAGCATGAGTGATGAAGGCTCAGCGATTCATGGATTTGAACATGTTTTTTGAGACTAGTTTGAATGATATTGACATTGCACGTACAAGCAATATTGTAAATTCAGTGATGAATTACTGACCTGAGCAAGTATTGCTCAATTCGAGTAATTACTGAAATATTGATATCTGGATCAATACTCGAGCAATTGAGCAAGTATTGCGAATTACTGAATATGGGCAATTGATAAAGTATTGCTCAATTCGACGGATTAATGATAAATTACTGAATATTGATAGTTGGATCAATATTTGAGCGACCGAGCAAGTATTGCTCTCGGCGAATTATTTATTGGTGCGTGACCCAGTAAAATATTAATTAAAATATTGGTAGACTACCAAATATTATATAATTAATCCAGATGTTGATTGATGGATCAACATGAATTTATTAGTGTTTTGAACTTGCTCAGGATGATGATTTGTTGAGCGTTTGTTCGAAACCCTAATTTTTGATCAATTGTTCATTAATTGATAAATTGCTGAAAATAGGTCACTGAGCGAGAGAGGACCGACCACATGGATTTATGGACGTCCATGTGATTCCCAATTACTCGGGTGAGCATGCATCAGGGTCTTGGGTTGACCAGTTGGTGAAAGAATGACGACTGAATGCCGATTTAGTCATTATAGTGCTCGATTGAGCATTAGGTGATAAAACCTAATTATGGAAAAGTGAGGGACCGACCAAGATGGCGTGAGATAGTCCCATGGTGGTCGTGGTACAACTGATGGGCGTTTGCACAAACCCCGAGTTGGTCGTGAAGAGTTTGGACCCAATATGAGCGATTGCGCAAATTAGGTCAAAGTGTGAAACGTGTGGGACCGACTCGTTACAAGCCTAGAGTCACCCTTGGTTGGTCAATGGAGCATGCTCGTGTCACCATAATTTACGTGTCTCAGTCCTGAGAGTTTTGGCATTTTTTGATGTGCGTTTGAGCAATATCTTGGATTTTCAGAAGAGTTCGATCTTTGACTGGAATTCTCGATTTTGCTCGAATGAAAAAGTATGCCCATTTGATCAATATTTCGTGAATATTGAAATAATAATATTTTAATATATTTTCGTGAGTAGCCTAGTCGGTCATGTGACCATGTTGACTTTTGGCCTTTTTGTGGTTCGCGCAATATTTGAGAAAATATGGGGAAACCATGATTTTTGCTGAAACGGGGAAGTTTCATGATGAGAGAAATAACAATTTATGAAAGATTGGGGATTTCTAGGTGTGATACCGGCCACGGCTAGGGCATGGACATCCATCTAAGTTTCCCGGTCCCGCGACACCCTTCCCTATTTTATATTATTATTTTTCACGAAACCACAAAATATGGAGAAACCATGAAAATATGGAGAAACCATGAGTTTTGCTCAAACAAGGAAAGTTGTTAGAATGGAGGAGTCTTCATGAGTTTATGAAAATAACAAAATAAGGAAAAATAATGGAGGAAGCACGGGACCGGCCACGGCTAAGGCATGGCCGGCAGGTGGGCCCAGCCCATGGGCGTTTCTCCATTATTTTAATGTTATTATTTTCTCTCTCCTGTTTCGTGCGGGATTCCTCGTTTGTCCATATTTTTGGATGCTCGTTCGCACAACTGGGTGCTCGTTCGTGCATCATTGTTGAGCACACTTGCACCATTAGATGAGACTTACTCGGTGATAGTTCAGATGCACGACTGTTGAGTATTTATTACTAATTTATGAAATTCAGTGGAGAATGCTTCATGAAATTGAGCAATAAAAGTGAGTAGTTTACTATTATCAATCCATAGGATCAACCGTGGATTCGACCATGAATTCAGAATAATAACAAAATAGGTATTACCATCTATGGGATCGTGGATTAGACCACAGAATCAGAGTAATGAAAGTAGTTATTACCATCCCATGAGATCATCCATGGATTCGATCATGAAATCGGAGTAGTGAGATTATCTATTACCATTCTATGAGATCAGTAGTGGTTTCGATCATGAAATCGGAGTAATGAGATAAAATAGATTATCTTCTAGGAATTCAGTGGTGAATGTCACGGTAGAATTAATCTATTGCAGAAGGGATATTAGCCAGTTAAAGCGTCATACCCGTTCTGAGGTGCATAGTCAGGAAACAACAAGTGTTGCCGAAGTCCTGAAGACGTTATTGCTCTCAATCTTACGGAGAACCGCCTGGGTCTATACACGGTCTCTCTACATAGTCAGGGAACAACGAGTGTCACCGACGTTCTGAAGGCGTTATTTCTCTCAATCTTACGGAGAACCGCCCAATCGTTCTTCTATGTAGAGTGGGGTCTCTCTCATGTAGTCAGAGAACAGTGAGTATCACCGACGTCCTGAAGGCGTTAATGCTCTCAACCTTACGGAGAGCCGCCCAATTATGTTATCTACATAGAGGGCACGATGAAATGTCAGGGATCGAACGCTCAGCTAGTGAAGGCCTTTCGACATACATGTTCATCATGGCTTCGTAAAATATGAATCGTTGCATGCCTGAAATCCGTGTCAAAAATATACATCGTGATTTTACGGTCTTGACCTTTGTTGAAAATCCACCATCAACACCTAGCACTATACCATGGTTTACCATAAAGTGACATTTCTCTCAATTAAAAACAAGATTAGTGTTTATGCATATTTTTAGCACAATTTCAAGATTGTGTAAACAAATATCAAATGAATTTCCATAATCACTAAAGTCGCCTATAAATACCTCAATGATGTTTTCCACGTAATCAGAAAATATACTAACCATACATCTCTGAAAAGTGGCAGGCGCATTGCAAAGACCAAACGGAATCCGTCTACAGGAAAACGTACCAAAAGGACAAGTAAAAGTGGTATTCTCTTGATCCTCCGGTGCAATAACAATCTGATTATACCCTGAATAACCGTCCAAAAAGCAATAATGTGAATGTCCCTCTAACCTCTCTAGCATTTGATCAATGAAAGGCAAAGGAAAGTGATCCTTTCTTGTTGCGGCATTAAGCTTTCTGTAATCTATGCACACTCTCCATCCTGTTTGAATTCTTGTAGGAACAAGTTCATCATCTTGATTTCTAACAACAATGACACTCGATTTCTTAGGCACCACTTGTACCGGACTAACCCATTTGCTGTCAGAAATTGGGTAAATTACCCCCATACTTAGTAATTTGAGGATATCTTTCTTTACGACCTCCATCATTGGGGGATTAAGCCTACGCTGAGCATCACGTACCGTCTTGCTATCATCTTCCATAAGGATTCTATGCATGCACATTGATGGACTAATGCCTTTGATGTCAGCAATAGTCCAACCAATGGTCATTTTGTGCTCTTTCAGAACCCGGAGTAGACGTTCTTTTTGTATGGCAGTGAGGTTCTTTGCAATAATCACCGGAAGCTCCTCTTTATCACCCAAGTATGCATACTTTAAGTGATCGGGAATAGGTTTCAATTCTAGCTTAGGTGCCTGCACAATAGAAGGTAAAGGAACCTCATTATTACAGGTAAATAAATATAAGAGATATTACCCGTTTTAGCTTCTTGTAATGTTGTTAAAGTACCACACATCTCCACTAGATCTTTGACTAAATCGACGTCCAAATTCGGCTGCCCATGAATGTCCAAATCAATGTTATTTCGCAACACAACTCCAAGTTCATCTTCATTGCTCAAATCAAACATTTGTTGTGCTAACTAATCAATAACATCAATAGAAAAAACGGAGTGCACATCACTAAGATAACGCATGGCTTCAAATATGTTGAAGCGAATGATCTCCTTATCAAATTCCATAGTGAGTGTACCATTGTCAACACCAATCTTCGTCTTTGCAGTTTTCATAAACGGTCTCCCAAGTAATAACAAAGTAGATGAACAATTATCTCCATTATGCATATCCACAATGTAGAAATCAACCGGAAAAATTAACTGATTCATTTGAACTAATACGTCCTCCACGACTCCCTTAGAATATATATTGGACTTGTTTTCCAATTGAATAGTAATCTTTACTTCTTTAAAAGGTCCAAGATTCAAAGAATCATAAACATCGGCTGACATAATACTTATGGATACTCCCAAATCAAGCAAAACACGCTCAAATCGTCGTTTACCAATAGTAATTGGCACCGTGAAGCCGCTTGGATCTTCACACTTTGTAGGCATCTTCTTTAGTAACATAGTTGTAGCACTTTCGCCCACTTGTGTAATCTCGTTGGCAATCAACTTATCCTTCCTTGTGCACAAATCCTTCAAAACCTTAATATACCTGGGTATTGTTTTGATGGCCTCAATAAATGGGATGTTGATTTGTATCTTTCTAAAAATATCCATGATCTCCTTGTCTTGAGCTTGCTTCTTTGGTTTGGCAAAAATATTAGGTAAAGGAGGTGGTATGGTAAAATTGGGAACCGTGTCCTTAGGTTGACCGGTTGAGGTTGGATTTTCCTTTGGGACAGTTTCCTCCTCTACTTTCTTTTCGATGTCGTTACTAACCACTTGTTGTTGATGTTTTTGTGGTTCTTCAGTTTATCTCCCACTTCTTAAAGTCACTGCATTAACGTGCTCTATTGGGTTCACAAAATGTTTTGATGGTAATTTTGTTGATTTTTGTGCTTTTAGTAAATTCACATCGATAGCCAATTGTCCCATCTGCATCCTTAAGTCCTTAATAGCCATTTCATGTGTTGGTGATTTTGTTGAACCGTTTCCTTTAGACTTTGGGTTGTAGATGCGACACCCTGCATGATTTGCATTAGCATGTTAAACTTATCATCGATAGAAGTCCCCTGCCCTTTAACTTGTTGTGGTTGTTGAAAGTGTTGTTGAAAACCACCTTGTCTTGCATAAGGATTAGGAACTGCAGCTTACTTGTTTGCATAACTGAAATTAGGATGATCTTTCCAACCAGGGTTATAAGTATTTGAGTATGGATCATACCTTGGCCTCTGAATAGGGAATAAAACATTTACCTCGGCCTCCTCTTCGTATGGTGGAGCAACAACCGAAGCTATACGATGAATTGCCTTTTCAATGGTGTTTAACTGGTGCTCTGTATTTGGAGATTCTCCCATCTCACTAACTCTTCTAACATTTGAGTCATGCCTTGTATAAATTTTTTGTGCATTTGAGGCTATACTCTAAATCAGACTAGTTGCTTGCGAGATTGTCTTCTCAGTGAGTGAACCACCGGCTGCAGCATTAATCAAATTCCTCTGTTCTGGAAGTAATCCTTCATAGAAATATTGAATGATAAGTGTTGAGGATATATTGTGGTGAGGGAAACTCGCCAGTAACCTCTTGTATCTCTTCCAGTATTCATAAAGATATTCTCCGGTGATTTGTATAATACCACTAATATCTTTACGAGCAGCAGCCACCTTAGAAGCAGGAAAGTACTTCTCCAGAAATAGCTTTTTCATCATAGTCCATGTTGTAACACTCCCTGAAGGAAGATAATACAACCGTTCTTCTTCTAAGTCTTGTAAGGAGAATGGAAAGGCTTGTAACAATGTCGTATCCCTATCTTCGGTACTTTGCCTAGGACTTGTCATCTTTTGTTGAAACACTTGAAGATGACGGTTCGTATTTTCACCAGGATGTCCCTTGAACTTCGGTAGATGATGAAGTAGATTCGACTTCAGCTCCACTGGGTTAGTGATTGTAATGCACAGTGGTTGCGAATATAAGGATGGAGATGTCAACTCTCCTAACTTCCTCTCTGCAGGTGGAGGTGGTGGTTGATTATTTGTACCGCCTACCATTGTTGATGTAGAAGGTTCTTCTTACAACTTTGTACGTGCTTGTAGTACCGTTCCTTTTCGAGTTTGAATTCCGTACCTCGGTTAATCCCAATCCTTCGATGCCAGCGATTAAGTACCTAAAACAAAAAACTAAAAGAAAAAAAAATATAAAAACTAAAAAGAAAATATAAAAACAAAATAAAACTAAAAGAAACAACTAAAGCTACCGACTGCTCCCCGGCAGCGGTGCCAAAATTTGATGTGTGTCGTGAGTGTAATCAAATTAAATCACTTATTTCCACACAATTAACTGGTAATATAATGGAAGCAAGGATCGTTCTCACGAAGAGCATGGAGTTTAGTTGTCAAAAAGGTCACAAATGGGGGGTTTTGGTTTTTAGATTTCAAAGTAAATAAACAAAGCAATTGAAAGATTAAGTTGTAAGCAATAGAGAGAGAGAGAGTTGATCGAGGAATCCTTCTTCGTTACTGAACCGTCACCAAGTTATTATATCAATCCATTCATCCTTAGTACGGATTATCACCAACCGTAGAAAAGCAGCTAGATCAGTGCTATCCCATAAATCCCTTAAGTCACCGGACACGGAAGTTCTCGACTACCAGATTCTATTTAACTAAGCCACCAAGTAGTAGATCACTCAATGTGTAACCCAATCAAATGATTTAAACTCTATGAATTTATAGATTGATCCTACTAGTTAGACTCTTAGATCAAGGTCCACTTTTTAGTGTTGTTTATACACACAATTGCTCCACAGAATCCCTCTGCAAGGTCTCGTGTTTTCTACTTGTGTACGATTTATTCGACCCTATTACTTATCTCCTAACTCGATACTAGCATTATATTAAATTAACTAATCAATTCAGTTGGCCACCTAAACGATCAACCAATCAATCATAAAAAAAAAATTAGTATGAACAAACGATAATCATATGAAGAACTTCAAAATAGATTAATATAATAACTCAAATCTTGTCTAGAACTTAGAATTCATCATCAATAAATTATGGGTTTAGATACTCATGGATGTAGGAGCATCCATATTAAACATATAAGAAAATTAAAGAGATATCGTTACGATTGATGAGAACCGCTCCGAAACCCTAGCTTCGTTGTTGTTTCTCCTCTCCAAACTTGCAAAGTTGTGTAAAAGATATTTTATTAATGTTTGAGAGGTCCTATTATATAGTTTTCAAGATATCTAGGTATTAGAATCTATCCGGGACCAAGTTTCCTTGATTTGGAAGTCAAAATACATCAGAAGGGACCCAATAGGCTTGTCTCAGTCGGCATTGTCGAATTCCCCAATGCAATACTGAAAGTCGGTGTCTAAAATACACCTTCTCTGCCCGAAATACGTCTACTTTCGGTATTTCTTTACCAATGACGAAAGTGGGGGTCTAAAATACATCATCTATGCCCGAAATATGGTTACTTTCGGTATTGCTTTATCAATGCCGAAAGTGGTGCTGTAGATTGCCATTTTTCGTCTCAACTGTTTTGGCCGTAACTTCTTCGCCCGAATTCGGAATGACCTCATTATTTCGCTGTTCTCTTTATAATTGAATTCTCTTCAATACGGTGATAAGAAATCCCGAATTTGGATGAGTTGAACTTGGTCTTCTAGTCCTTCTTATGGTTTCGACCTTCTTTGCTCCTTTTCGTCGCACTTCTTTCATTTCTTTCGGCTTTAGACACTTGGATCTTTGGAAAACTTCACTTTATAGCTATTTTGCAGCCTTTTCCGTTGTCTTTGAATGATTCACCTAAAGAAACAAATAAAATGGAAAACAAGTGTAATACGAGGATAATATGCAAGAAATCTAACTAAAACAAGCATGGAATTAACACTAAAATCATGTGAATTATGCACTTATCAACATGGAACATGATCCAAGTTATTTTTTGAATAAAGAAGGTTTGAGATCAGACCTAGTTCACTTTAGAAATGGCCGGAGAAAGACCACTATGGACACTGAAGATTCGGTTCTCAATGAGTGCAGACAGACCTGTAAGAAAGCATTATATGACATATAAAAAAACATAAAAGATGAAATCTAAGGCATCTTCAAAGTTCATTTTAAGATCAGTCCATTAGCATAACAAGCCAAAAATCTCATAATTGGGATGGTAAAACAAGCCACATTTGTCCTTTTTTAATGTTTTGTGAGTTTACTTCAATAAAGAAAGTACAAAAATCTGAAAGATGGTATGCTAGTTTTACTGGATAAATATTCACCACATAACAAGCACAATACTCTTTGAAAGTATTAAACCTTAACCAGTTAAACAAGTATAACATACGGCAAATCAAATGAAATGAAATTAAAGGTATATCCATCTCTGTCAAAACTCACATTTTCATCGTTCAAAACCTCTTGCACTACTCCTACATTTTGTTTAGACGGCACAGTTCCGTTAACTCCCTGCAACCAACAACAACACATTCAGCGACAATTAATCTAAAGCTTAACACAACTTCTTTAATCAAAATGTTCCACACATAGACGCAAAGAGAATCTGACTGTTGATATCGATATTTGGTTTCTCATGTACGGGGATTACTGGAGCTCCATTGTTTTGTTCTTTGATTTTTTGACTGACGTTGGCCATTATCCACCTATGCTGCATCTGTTTCAAGGCATTTGTCATACTCGTCCACCTCTTCTTCTGCCGTTAATAAACCAATTGAATTTTAACACCCAAATTCAAAACTTACAACTACACCAACTTCAAAAGAGAGATTCTCAAAAAGGTTGACGAATGTTCATTTGAATCTTGCAACTTCACCACCTTCGTTGAGCTACACACCAGCTAATTATGAACCACCACAGACAATCAGAGTCACCACTATCTCTATCACCAATTCATCATTCCAACCAACCAGAACCACCACAATCGATCAATTTACACAGTAAAATTGGTTTTCAGAAAATTCAAAACAAAAATCCATCGATTATTTTCTATCGAATCGAATCACATCACCATCTTCAATGCCAACATCGATCACCAATAATTCGCATACTTTGCTCAAAACTTGATTTCAAAACCTAAAAAATTTGATCTCGATTTCTTTTATATGATTTTAAGAATTATTAATTATATAAGAAGAAGAAGGTTTCATTTATTGTTGATATGTCTCGATTGTCCGCGGCGAAGGTGGGAGAATTTTGAAAGGTGGTGACGATGGAGATGCTGGTGGTGGTGGTGGTGGAGCGATGGAGATGGATGGTTTGCTGCTAATTAGAAATGAAGAAGAAAAAGAAGGGGATAGATAAAAACGATAGATAAGAGGACAAATTTGGAACCAATAAAAACCTTAATGGACCCATGATGGGCTTAGGGATGAAGAGGAACATATTTATTGTGTACTAAGGATATTTGTGAAGTCCATCAGAAGTAGGGACAATAATTCAATCTATTAAACTTGATTATTCCATGGTCCCTTGTCTTCTAATATAATGCCACTCAAGTTTGTTCGAGGATAGACTATTACAAATCTTGTGATTCAAATAAATAGAACTTTGATCAATAAACATTAACAAACTCTATTATGTGTGTATTGATCGTCGGAAGGAATCAATTTGTTTTGTGCAACAATTACTTTGAAGAGTTGAAGACTTGTTCCTTTTTGTATCCTAATCTTTGTGATACTTCGTGAACACTTGATTTTCTGGGATCCAAACAATCAGTTCGGTAGATATAAGACTTGTTGTAGAGAGCGAACAAACTGTATAGTTGATTTTCCTTGTAGAGTTTCTTGGATAGATCTTGTTCACTGAGATGGATTATTTCTATAATCTTTGTCTTGGTTTGATCTTTGACTAAAGGAGTTTATGTTGATTAAACAAAAGATCAATTATCTTCAATTTTATCTATGATCATTGTAGGATTTGAGAGATATAAAAGTAAAGTGGTTATTGTAAAAATATTTGTCCTTTGGTGTTTCGGGTTACGATCCAAATGAGTTGAGTGTAGAAGTCTTCACAGCATGTAAAACGACTTAAGATGGTGGACTCTGTCTTGGGATTCATGTGCGTAGACCAGATTAGTTGTAGGCGCGTGCAGGAATACTGAAGAAACTGAGTAACTAAGAGTGGTTTACTTGGTATCAACTATATGAAGTTACAATAGTCAATTTGTATAGTGGATTAATTATGAGAATACTCAAAATTGGACTAGTCCAAGAGTTTTTCTACCATACAATTTTCCTCGTTAACAAAATATTTGTGTGTTTGTGTGATTTACTTTACTTCCTCCATGATATTGTTCATCTTCATAATAAAGTAAATACACTTGTACGTTAATTCACTTAATATTCGATCCCATAGTTGGTTCAGTTTAGAACTTGTACTGTATAGGAAGTTACATCTTGTTGAAGTAATATTTTGGTAGTTATTGTTTCTGTAAGATAAATACAAGGTATGTCTATAGTAGTTTGATACTAAAAGATTATGGTGTACTTGGTACTTTTGTCATTTCAGAAACCTTGTTGAAATGATATTTTGGCTGTTATTGTTTCAGTAAGTTATACAACGTATGTCTGCATAGGTTAATATCAAAACATTGTGGTGTACTAGGTACTTTCGTCATTTCATAATAATTTTGTATTATCGAAGTTGCATATGGGTAGCTGAACCTGAATTTAATCCCTGACTGGTTTCCTTTGAATTTTGCACATCTGTAAAAGATTGTTGGAAAACCAAATTTGCAGTTGATTAGTAAACTCTTATAATCATCAAAACAACAATGTTTTTTTAACTTATTTTACTTTTACTGCAAAATTTATGAGTCTGAAAATGATATGAATTTTCATAGTAAGAATCAGAATCTTGAAGAATACTGGAAAAGCAAAATAAAAAATAAAATGGATCATTCAAGCTAACACGTATATGCCACAAATCTTTGTTTACATGCATTGTCAAGGGAAAAGGTATACACTAGAAATGTGATTTTGTTTTTCAATCTCATATACTCTATTATGGAAAATACATTTGATCTAGGTAATTGTTTGTAAAGATAAACAATGAATGCTTAGGGGGATCAATCATGTCATGTCAACTGGTTAATCACCGACTCGCACAATTCATCTTCGACTGGTTTCAGATATCCGTTTATATTAATATAAAGGTTGTATAAATAACACCATTAACATCAATGCGCACAACAATTATCTTTAAATAAGATACTTTGGTTAAAATTTATGATGTGTAAACATTGAACAATTAAAAAAATACCATATCTCAAGTTTGTAATTACCTTTTTTTCCATAGTCTCCTCGTATCAAATATACAATTTAGATTTACGTGCGTGCGTGCACAATTAGATATACAAAACAAAACTACTTAAATCAAGCAATATAATTCTCAGTAACCAAAAATCACAGAATTTATGTGGTTGGAAACTGCTTACTTCCACGAGGGCGTGGAAGTTTCACCAAGATATAATTTTTTTACTTCAATGCCCATCATATTTTGATAATCTTCGATCTCGCGGCATGTTCATCTTTATTAACCGCCATACTTTTCCATTTACACTTCCCTAATGTCTTTTTTTATTAACATCATCCTGTCAGATCCAACGATGAGCAATTGTCTTACCACGTATCCGAACCTTCTGACATGGGTCATGTCTTCCCAAAATAAAGTGTCCCTAATTTTGTTTCCCCATCTATATTGCCTCGGTATTAGATAAAGTAAAAATGGTTTGATATGGTGTGTTGAGGAGTCACATGCTTTGCTAGGTCGTATTAATGTTCGTGCAACCATATTTTGAGATTGCGCCATGCTTACCACAAGTATTTGGTGCCCACAGTTTTTTCTTTTTCTTTCATATTATGACAGGTGCTGAATATGAATAATATCTATCGGTATGTCGCTATCTATGCCACATTTACTTAACTCTTTTTTCAGTTTACTTCACCTTTATATTGCTCTCGCCTTGAAACTTGCTTCAGTTAATGATTGGATATTTTTTGACTTTATAAAAGTTTGTGTTTTCAAAGAACAATTTTTAATACCTTTTTCAACTTCTTTTAACTTTCTCTGAGGCTTTTTCTTAATTTCCTCTAGAACTTTCATATTCTTCGCTCATTCAATAATGTAAACAAAGGTTTTGTGTTTTTCTTCTCTTTTCTTTGTTCTTTTTCCATTATGTCGACCTTCTTCGGAATGTATGGTCATGAAGGTAGTGGTTCACGTAGAACTCAAGAAGATGAAGAACCTCGTAGGTTTAGTCTTCGCTATAGTCAATATGGTGTTTCACCTGGCCAGATGGATGATAATGCATATTATGACTGAAGAACACACAAGATATACTGAAGCTTGTCACTTGGCCAGATTCCTTGCCAAAAGAATAAATAATAGATAACAAGTGGTGTATCTCTGAATTTTTGCACCACGAAAACAATGTTATCGTTTGCAAAAAAAAATAAATATATATATCTGCTTTCTTTGACACCATGAATAAAGGGGAGTCTTTAAGATTTTCATGACACTCATGAGAAATCTTCCATACAAATAGTAAATAAATATGGAGAAAGATCATGATCACCTTGGCGGAGGCCCCAAGAAGAAGAAAAAGGTTTGCAAGAAGATTAATTGAGAAAATAGATATAAGTTGTTAGAGCACTGCTCGGTCGAACTCGCAAGCGTTGCTATCTCAAGCTTGTTTATCAAGTTTAGTTGATCAAAACTATATACTTGATTTCTAATCTACTTATAGCTATGTCTCGGAATATGATAGAATGTTTAGTTGAGCTTTAGAATTCATGGCGTTCACCAATTGAAGAAGAATATCTACTAAGGATCTTAGAGTAACTTCATCAACAAAAGGTACGTGAAGACTAAAAATTATGTATCACTCAGAAGTCTATTATATTCTATCTTCTAATGATACTAAGTCGTGTATCTATATAGACTTTGTGTTATACACAATTGAAAATTCGAGCTGAGTATATATCGTATATCTATTTCTCGAAATACAAGTTGGAAGCTTTATAGATTTATCTTAAGTTCATCATACACTTGAAGAGTTTAGTTGGAAACAATTTATTTGTTGGAAACTATATATTAAATCAAGATGATCATGTGAAAATTACCTTGAACATCTTACATGATTTGTGTGAGACAGTCATTTGATGTTAGCTCGAGAAGTTTCATATTGATCAATTAATCACTTGGAAATTACTTGAAGCTAGTGGTATCTGTAAGATTACCATTGTCGTCTTCCAAGGATGTTCCAATGATTAAATGAGAGTTTAAGAACTACCACCAATGTCTGGTTATAACACAGTATGCGTACCTAGTATGCGAACTGTGAAGTGTTAGTTTAGGTCCGGAACTCTTGTTTGCGTACTCAGTATGCGAACGGGTTTAATTGTGAAAGGTCTGAAATCGTAGTTCGCGAACGGCTAGACTAGCCAAGTCCGGAACTGTGGTTCGCGTATTCAGTTTGTGAACACAATGTGTAGGTTCTAAAATCGGTAAGTATGAAAACTCATACTCGTGAACTCAGGTTCATTTACGAACTAAAGTCCCTGGAAAAATTAATGAATTAAGGTGAACGAACTTGTTTCGCAAACTGTGGCATTATGTTCATGAATCGGTTCTTGTATAAATATTTTGTACGATACCGATTTTGTTTCAAATTGTTCAAGAATATTTCTATGAGATAATGAACATTTGAACAACTCTCGTGAGACACATTTAGATTCGATTGATTATCTGTCATGATTGATATATCACCATATTTGACCTAAAAGTGTTAGATGAATATGGCGAAGCCAAAAGTGTTCATATGACTAACTTCGATTAACTGTTATTGAGCCAACTTGATATACACGTTTAGGTACGGTTACCCATATCTAAATATAGGTATATTTCATTTGTGTGTACCAAGCTAAGACCATCTAACAATGGAGATTAATTGCTTAATTTTTAAGCAGACTTAGCTTGAATCTTAAATCAGGAGTTCATCTAACGGTGAATATCAATTGCTTTGTTACTAAGCTATCTTAGCTTTTATTGTAAGCAACCCTGATTTGAAAGACCATATAAGGGAGAACTCTAGCATCTGGGAAACCTAATACCGACACTTCCATGTTTCCTAGTTACAAACTAAAGTCGATTCTACATTAACCTGGGTTTTCCAAAACCATTATTAGGTTAACGACTTGAAGACTTCATTTGGGATTCGTGAAGCCAGGTCCAAGTATTTTACTCTGTATTTGCGTATTCTGATCTTACACTTTCTATCATATTGAGTTTAATCTTCTCTAAGGTTTTCTCGAGATTTATCTCTGATAGGTAATATACAAGAAATCACAAAGTTCTTCGTCTCAGACTTTGTGGTTATGCAATAACTTCTTCTACCACCATATAGATAAGTTATTGTGAGGTGACTAATATTTCTAGGCTGCTCTTCGGAGTATAAGACCTGATTGTTAGTTGGTTCCTTTCACCTTGATCTTTGAATCAAAAGACGAAACAAAAAAGAATAAAGGATATACATATCTGTGGGAGATGAATTTGTTTATTAGTCTTCGACTTTGGGTAGCAACTCTTAGTTGTGGGTGAGATCAACCAAGAGAATCAAGTGCGCAGGGTCTTGCGAGATTCAAGAGGCGTAAAGAACGCGTTTATACCTTAATCGGTATGAGACTTGGTTAGGGCTCAACTACATTCCAGCCCGAAGTTAACTTATAGTAGGATAGTGTCTGTAGCGGCTTAATACAGTGTGGTGTTCAAGTATGGACTAGGTCCCGGGGTTTTTCTGTATTTGCAGTTTCCTCGTTAACAAAATTTCTGGTATATGTGTTATTTCTATCCCGCATTATATTTGTTTATATAATTAAAATATCACAAGTTATGCATAGTTCAATCACAGTTGATAAATCTGACCTTGGTTGTTTGATATAACTTCATTGACACTTGGATATTGGTCTTTGGTAGTTGGTACCATCCAAGTTATTCTCATATCAATCAGTTTCACAGATTTCTATCTAGTCGATTTACTGATTGTATTGGAAAAGAGATAAAGCTCTTTGATATAGTTATTGATTGAGTCTCACTTTTAAGTTGGTGATCTCGGAAATATATTGGAATTTAGTCCATACAGATTGTCAAACGAAATAATTGGGTGTGGTTATTATACCCTCGCGTTTTCATAAGTATTGTGCTAATTCTTGAGAAATAAAAAAAAATATTACTAGAAAAATCAAAATATTTAAGAACATAAAAAAGAAACGACCATTCTATGCAAGCAAAAAATTTCAGCATATCAAGTTAGATAATCGATTTTCCTTCTTCTGCTTCTTTTTCTTCTTCTTATAATCTACCAAACAACAGATTTGTTTCCTCTCATTGGGTGGAAACTCCTTTGAAAGATGTTAATGACAATAAGCGTCCGAATTTTACGGGATAAATCCAACTCTAGGCCATCACGATAAAGTCGAATTCACACCACAATACAAGTCTTGTAATTTCATTTCAGGTCTCCCTATCCCAAAGTTAATACACTATCAATTCAGCTTAGGAACACGCAAAATGCTTTGTAAGAGAGCTACTTCTACAAACGTTTTAAAAGTTTCCGATTAATAAAAATTTGAGCTTCACCACATCAATGAAGGAAATGGAGAGATCCCCTACTCTTATAGCCTGCTTGGATGTCATTTCAGAAGTAAATTTTTGACTTCTAAAAGTAAAAAATCGGAAATTAATTTGGATACACAGTTTCAGAATGACTTTTAAAAATAAAAGCACTTCTGGAGATATCTGGAGAAACAGAAGCAGAAACACTTATATTTTTGGTATCCAAACGGGCTAAATCCAAATACCGTCCACTGTGTGTTTGCCCTCGTTAAAATAGAAGGTGCTCTCAGTAATAATTAAGACCCTCCATCCCGTGAAGAGAAACATTTAGGGATGCATTCCTGATATTCATAAATGAGGTGGGTAAATATGTAAATACCGGAAATTTTATTTCATCCCTAAAAAAGACTATAAAATTAGAAACCCTAAAACAAGCCCTTCTCTTCCCAAGCTTGCGCCTCCTTCCATCACTTTCTTCAGTCTCTCGTTGCAGAAGACCTCCATCACTTTCTCAAGGGAGTTGTAGCAGCAGCAGCAGCAGCAGCAAACATGGGGCGTGTTCGTACCAAAACCGTGAAGAAATCCTCTCGTCAGGTTATCGAGAGGTACTATTCAAGGATGACTTTGGATTTTCACACTAACAAGAAGATCTTAGAAGAAGTAGCAATCATTCCTTCAAAACGTCTTCGTAACAAGATTGCCGGTTTCTCTACTCATCTCATGAAGAGAATCCAAAGAGGACCAGTTCGTGGGATTTCATTGAAGCTTCAGGAAGAGGAACGTGAGAGGCGTATGGATTTCGTACCTGAAGAATCAGCTATCAAGACCGATCGTATTGAAGTTGATAAGGATACTATGGATATGCTTGCTGGTTTAGGTATGACTGATCTTCCTGGTGTTGTTAAGGTTGAGCCTGCTGCACAAGATGGTCCTAAGTTCGGTGGTGGTTATGCTGGTCGTGGAGCTGGTGGACCCGGTGGTGCACCAAGGAGATACTAGAGAGCTTGGTTTGATGGGTTAGTAGTCTTCTTTGTTCAGGGTTTTGTTTTTACATTTTCATCAAGTTTTGGCATAAGATGTTGATTACGGTTATATTTTGGAAGTTTAAGAACTAAAATTGTAGTTGGTTTAATGGGAATCCTTGAAGCTTTTTACTGGATCTTATTACTGTTCTTAATTGGTGAATGTTTCATGCTTTTCTATATCATGCTGATGTTTGATTTATGCTTTAAATGATTGTTGGTGGATTTAATTTTGATAGCTAAACTCATACTATGGTTGGTTTGTTGCTAAGTGAACAATGTGTCTGATTAGGGTTTTGTTGTGGGATCTTATGGTTTTGTTATTAAATAAACCATCAGTTTGTCTTACAATGTGGAATCCTGTGTTTTTGTACCCAAATAATTTGTTTGTTTGTTTAGGGTTTTCGATATATGTTTGTGATGAGTTCTTGGTATTAAAATAGGATAACCAAGATTCGAAGTAGACACAGAAAGCTGACTCTGTTTGCTACTTACTTCAGTTGTGTTTAAGTGTTCAACTCTCCAACAATGTGCTACTCTAGTATCCTATTACTATTTTTAGTTTGTTTATAACTCTATGCGGGTACAAGAAGGATTTTTTCTTTTCTTTTCTTCGTACTTCCTGCGCAAACAGTTGATACCAGCTGATTTTTTACTTCTTTAGTCTATGGGGGATTTAATATTTTTTTTAGCATCAAGTTGTGCAAGTGTTCATTTTGATTTGTGAGGAACATAGTTGAAAGGTTTGCTTATGTTGATACAGTAAATGAACATTGTATGTGTATATATCAGGCTCCCAGTTCCGTGAAAACTTCTCACATGGAAAAGTTATTGAAGCCCCATTTCTGCTTATTCTGACAAACAAATTTAAAACCTGACCAGTGAGGAAAAATGAACAAGTTCGTTCCTCAACACCAAAAATTGTAAGTTTCAGAATGATTCAGGAACAAGTTTATCAGTCACCTGTGTACAGTGTAGTCTAAACATACCAATCTCCAGCCTGTTTTTTTTATTCAAAGCTGTAATGATTCAATATCCGTGGTTTTTGTTAAGATCTAGGTGAAGTGGTTCATAGCTTCATACGTACGAGGTGTTCTTATATAACCACAGTGAACGTCTTCTTATCTTGGTTTATGTTCTCCAGGTCCACAACCATAGTTTTTCTACGAATTATTCTGCCTCTTCTTATGAAGGATTAGGATTAGTGAGTACTAAACAAGAAACTAGAAATGAATGGTCATTCTTAAGTTGTGTATCGGGAAGTAGGAACATAAACTAGAAAACTCATGGTCATACAGCTCAACTATCTTTAAATTGGGAAAATTAGTTCATCAACTTATATCCCCTAATCAGCAAAATGGTTCTGCCGCTAGATTTACAAACCTCGAACCATTTTTGAGCTGTACATACCAATCAATGACTAAATTTTCAGTGCGACTCGACTGGAAGTAATTCCCGAATGGCATCGATTGGATATATCTATCTAAGGAGATAAGCAGTACTGTATTCCAACTTGTAATCAAGGAAGTTAGGATCGAAGGAATATGCATTTCCACATTCAAATGCATGTGCTGTTTGACATCCTAGAATCGGTGTATGAATTTAGGGCTGAATCGACTGTACCACATAGGGCGGAAACATCCCATTTGTGTTATCCTGAGGTGTCTCATTTCATATAAATACCGACACAAACCAGAGCAGTGGATGTTTTCTGAATTCATTTCCATGAAGCGATAATGGATATCCTTTCAATTTCCTCCACCACCACACACACTCATCATCATACCTCACCCTTTTCTCCATCTTCTCCGCTCCTCCCTCCCAAATTTCAAACCACCCTTACTTTCTCCGCCAAATCC
This sequence comes from Papaver somniferum, assembly GCF_003573695.1. Taxonomy (NCBI): domain Eukaryota; kingdom Viridiplantae; phylum Streptophyta; class Magnoliopsida; order Ranunculales; family Papaveraceae; genus Papaver; species Papaver somniferum. The sequence continues at coordinate 102,086,359 of NC_039368.1, forward strand.
TCATCAGAATCCGACATTCAACCTAACCCTCCTCGTTTCTCCAGCAATGTTCGTCGCCCTAAACCTCTCAAAACCACCACATCCACAACCCCCACTAAATCCATACCTCTTCCTACACCAAACCCTAAAAAGACTTCCGTTAACCCTCTTCGCAATCTTGTGAATCCACCTAAAGCCCATAGGAATCCAGATGATCTTACTAACAAACTCTGGCTTACTAGTAGAATATCACCTCCACCACCGCCCCCACCACCTCCGCCACTGCAGGAAGCTGTTTCCGTTGTCAAAGAGACTACTCGAAAAAGTAAAGTAAAGGTGTCGGATGCTAAGAGTGATACTATTCGTGAATTTCGACAAGAAGGTAAGATTTTTGTCGGAAATCTTCCTACATGGATTAAGAAAAATGAGGTGGCTGAATTTTTTAGACAATTTGGACCTATTAAAGATGTGATATTGATTAAAGGACATGAGGATCCTGAGAGAAATGTTGGTTATGGTTTTATCATATATGGTGGTGCTACGTCTGCCAATTCGGCTATGAAATCAGTGGAGTTTGACGGAGTGGAGTTTCATGGTAGGGTTTTGACTGTAAAGTTAGATGATGGGAGGAGATTGAAAACTAGGTCAGATGATAGGGATAGATGGTTAGCAGGGTCAGATGAAGTTGAGTATCGATCTAATTGGCACCAAGAAAGAGAATCTTCCAGGAATGATTTCAGAAAGGTTCTTGAGACTGAGCCTGAGAATTGGCAGAGTGTTGTTCGTTCTTTTGAAAGAATTAAGAAGGTATCTACTTTGGAAATGTGTCTCTGTGTTTCTAGCTTGATATCTAGTTTATTTTTTATTCTTTTTGACTTTGTAGTTTTGATGTTTTGAGTTACCAGCCTTCACGAAGAGAATTTGGCCTGATGGTTAACTATTATGCAAGGCGAGGAGATGCACATCGCGCACGAGAAGTTTTCGAGAGAATGCGAGCAAGGGGAATTGAACCAACCTCACACGTCTACACAAGGTAAGAGTTGCCATTTTGTATGTTTGGTTTAGATGTTTACTGTAATCATTTGTTAGACTGAAGTTCGTTTTTTGAGAATGAAAATATATAAACTTGTCTCGAACTACACTCTTGTTTCTTTCATCATCCCGCATTGAAGGTAATTCATTTCATGCAGCCTTATTCATGCTTATGCAGTTGCTAGAGACATGGAGGAAGCCTTATCGTGCGTGAGAAAAATGAAAGTGGAGGGCATTGAACTGAATATAGTGACTTACAGTGTAGTTATTGGTGGATTTGCCAAAATTGGAAATGCGGAGTAAGTCAAATTCTCACATCTGGTACCTTATTTCTTTTCATATGATGAAAAATTCCTCTGTTAGTGATGGTACCATGGTAGACCTTTATTTAGTAGGATCAGAATGACAAACTTCATTTCATCCTAATTCTCGTTTATACTGTTTCGGAAGAGCTGCAGATAAATGGTTTAAGGAAGCAAAAGGGACACATGAAACCTTGAATGCTATTATTTATGGCAATATAATATATGCTCACTGGTAAGTCTTGATATCCATCAAAGTGCTTGTATTTAGTTGTACTCTGCTTAGCTATCAATGCCTTGATAGCACTGTATGCTATTTTCATGAGTGACGCTCATCCTTGTTTTTGCCCAAATGCAGCCAGGCCTGTAACATGGACCGAGCTGAAGATCTAGTAAGGGAGATGGAAGAAGAAGGAATTGATGCTCCAATTGACATATATCATACTATGATGGATGGTTACACGAACATTAGCAATGAAGAGAAGTGTCTTGTCGTGTTTAAAAGACTTGAGGTACACATTTTTGTTGATTAAATGGTATGATTTGTTTAAGGTGTCTGTTCAGTTTATATGATAAATGCGAGACTAAGAAGGGTAGTTATTTAAATAGCTATATGTATACAAATGTAAACATCTTATGTCAATACCTGGTCAGTATGGCGAGTTCAAAGGTGTTGCAATGTCAATGTTTTTGTGCTCTACTTAATTCTTACCTCTCAATAGTATTTGAAGCTCCAAGGAGTATGGTAGATTAACTTCATAATGATACACTGATGCTATTTCTATCTTGACTGTTCTTATATATCCTGTTAATGTTTCTGCAGGAATGCGGTTTTACACCTTCAATAATTAGCTATGGGTGTCTCATTAATCTTCTCACAAAGGTAAAATTCTGCCTTTCATTCTACAGTAGTGATTAAACCTTCTTTAGCTCTTGGTTTTGATCCTTTTAATAAATCATGATAATGTTGAATGTTTTATAACGTTCTTTAGCTCTGGATGGTTCACTTACTTGGGTATGAATAACTAACCCAAAACTGGAGTCTAGAGTGCTTGCAGTTAAACTTTTGGTAATATGTGTCAAGAACAGCGTGTATATTAAATGACAAGCACCCAAGAGATTCATTAAGCCTAGTTAATTGCCTGTAACGATGTGGATATAATTGGCCTACCCTTATTATATAATGTTCTCTCAGCCATAGATAAGTAACATAGTGGGATACCTTCAAAAAGAAAAAGAAAAAAAAATCGACAACTTTGTCAATACTATTACCATGTACGGTTTGTTCAAGTTACTTCATGTGATCATTGTTTCAGATGGGTAAAGTTACTAAAGCTTTAGAGGTCAGCAAAAAGATGGAATCAAATGGAATTAAACACAACATGAAAACCTACTCAATGTTGATTAATGGGTTTTTGAAGCTTAGTGATTGGGCAAATGCATTTGCTATTTTCGAGGACGTGGTCAAAGCAGGCTTAAAGCCGGACGCAGTGCTTTACAACAATGTCATCAGAGCCTTCTGTGGGATGGGCAACATGGATAGAGCCATCCGTACTGTTGAAGAGATGCAGAAACAGAGATTGAGGCCTACCTCGCGTACCTTTATGCCAATAATACATCGATTTGCAAAATTAGGAGAGATGAGAAGAGCCTTGGACATTTTTGATATGATGCGGAGAAGTGGATGCATCCCCAATGTGCACACATTCAATGCGTTAATCGTTGGTCTTGTTGAAAAGCATCAGGTGATATATGGATGACAGCAGATGGCTTCTTGGAACATTATAGATGGCAACTCAGTGAGAGTTTTCTATACTCCCCATTATCAACATGTCTTGTTTTGTTTTGTTTTGTTTTGTTTTGTTTTGCAGATGGATAAGGCGGTTGCGATAATTGATGAGATGTTACTGGCTGGAGTTACTCCTAACGAACATACTTATACCAAGATCATGCACGGTTATGCATCCCTAGGCGATACTGGCAAAGCTTTTGAGTACTTCACCAAGATGAAAAATGAGGGTCTAGAACTAGATGTGTTCTCGTATCAAGCGCTACTCAAGGCATGTTGCAAGGCAGGCAGGATGCAAAGTGCCTTAGCAGTCACAAGAGAAATGAGTTCTAAGAATATTCCAAGAAACACTTTTGTTTACAACATATTAATTGATGGGTATGGAAGTCAATTTTTTGTGAATCTTCATATGTAGTTTACTTAGAGTCTTCTTGTCAAGGTTTAGACATTCTTTTCCTATATGTAGTTATCTTTCTCTGCCGTATTTCGTGATTCGGTGCTTGATTCATTAATTTATTTCTGCAAAAATTTTTTTCGTAAAGATGGGCTCGAAGAGGAGATGTTTGGGAAGCTGCTGATCTGATGCAGCAAATGAAGCAAGATGGGGTTTTTCCTGATATTCATACATACACATCTTTCATAAATGCATGTTCAAAAGCTGGAGACATGCTGGTACGTAGTCCTAACTGATTGAATTAGCAGTTTAACTTCTGTTACGTTCGTTTATTGCTAATTAGGGTTTCTTAGACAAATAATTATCCTGATGAGAGAGTTCTCTAAAATGCAGAGAGCAACAAAGACGATAAAGGAAATGGAAGCTATAGGTGTGAAGCCTAACCTTAAAACGTACACCACATTAATCAATGGATGGGCCCGTGCAGCTCACCCTGAAAAGGCCTTAACCTGCTTCAAAGATATGAAGTCATCAGGGTGGAAGCCAGACAAAGCTGTATACCACTGTCTAATAACGTCTCTGCTATCCAGAGCTACTTTCACTGAAGAATATATTTACTCCGGTATCTTGTCCATCTCTAGAGAGATGGTAGAACTTGGTTTGACAGTTGACATGGGAACTGCGGTGCATTGGTCTAGGTGTCTACGTAAGATTGAAAGGTCAGGAGGAGAGCTCACTGAAGCTTTACAGAAGTCCTTCCCTCCTGCTTGGAATTCGTCTGAAAATCTTGAGATTACGAATCATGAAGATGATGATAACGTTGATGATGATGGTGATGACAGTGATGCAAATTATTCTGACGAGGACGAGATTGAAGAAAAAGAAAGTGATATATGTGGGAATAAACCTCATGATCGTTCGGATGACCACAGATTATGGTTTTAATCTAAGAAGTTCTCATTTTGGTTGTATTGTTAGGTGACAATTTAGAATCTCCTGTGGGCATCAACCTTGCATCTAATTAAAAATTTCATCAAATTAGTTTTTCATTTTTCAAGTTCTGCAGTTGTGCAATTTCTATTAGGAGGTCTGGAGATACTCGTGTTGGTGGCTCTTTCTTTCTTATATTATTAAAAACCATTGATGTTAAGTAGCACCAATCCATTGTAGTCCAGCCCGGTCAGGATACCTGGCTTTCCCCCAGGCGACCCGGGTTCAAATCCCGGCAATGGAACATAATTTTTTTTGGCAATGGAACATAAAGACAGTAAAGGAAGAATGTTGCTCCTATTACTTGGTTCTCAAATGAATTGGTAGTTGGTGATGACGGATATGACATGTTTGGATGAAATAATGACCGTTTATTTATTTAGTGTAAGATTTATTTTAATAAATTAGTGTATGATAGAGAGTAGGCTATCTTCTTTATACACACGACTATAATTTCAAAAAAATAATAGTCGTTTGAGCAAAAAAAGAAACAATATCGGGTGACAATTGGATTATTCATAGGCACATAAAGTCTGATCGTGAATTTGGAATTATGGGAAATAACTGTCTTTTCATAATCGGTTTTATACATGAGGCACTTAAAGACCGATTCTTGATTTCTTTATAAATCCAAATTTGGGCTCAAAATCGGTTTATTTTCCATAATCGGTTTTATACATGAGGCACTTAAAGATTGATTCTTAATTTCTCTGCAAATCCAAACTTGGGCCCAGAATCGGTTCATTTGTGCATTAGCGTAAGCAGATTGTGGTTGATGTTCGCCACATCACCCCAGAATCGGTTTATATAGGAGTATAATAACTACCGATGCCTTGTAACATCAACCATACTCCATCTGCGCTAATGCACACATAAACCAATTATTGTTGATTTTTAGAAAATTTGCTGAGAAAATTTCATAGATTCATAGTTAAATCATTGTTGAGTCTCTATTAAAAAGAACAGATTAAAGGGATTTAACTCAATCACTTGAATTGTTTGTCGCCAAAATATTATCTAAGAACCCAAAAATACTGAAAATTCAATTGTTGTTTGTGATTAGGTTCTAGTTTTTGATTTTGATGGAAATTGAAAAAAAAAAGATTTTGATAAAAGATTGAATTGTTAATAGAAACGATTAAGGTTTTTGTATTTGTTTTAGATAATTAGAGTAATTAAGGTTTGTGTAAACGCTAATTTAGTATTTTAACGTATTTTAGACATCCCATATCCCCTTCTCTAGGATGGTTAAAGAAAATAATAGGCCTCAAATAAAGTGTATACGCCTCAAATTAGGAATGTTTTCTATCAACCTATTCTTCTTACAGTATTTGGTTTTTGATTGGCTCATATATTTAAAATTGAAATTTTTAGGTGATTTTTTTTCCCTAGATTTATCGAGAACCGACAGATGTATATGTGCATATCAACCGATAGTAGACATGTCGAAAATATAAGTTTTTTGTCAAACATCAGAATTGGTCGTGACAGATTCTTATAAGGACCGACCCTGACATAGATCCTCGGGATCAATTCTAGTTGAGATCCTTATTAGGGATCCGGCCTAATAGAGATCCTTGAATCACCTATTCAACTACGGAATAAATTTCACAAATATACTCCCTTAAACTATGTAGCAAAACAAAATTCTGAGACATGGATACATCTGGAAGTTCAAAACACTGAACAATAAGAAATTACTGTAGACACCCAATTTCGTACATAATTTGAAGTTTTACTTCCGGGGAATTCGGTTTAGGCAAACACTGTTTATGCTCATAGCTAGGGTCCAAGGGTAAACATTTTCACTAAGACCAAAAGTACGTCCACCAAGTGTTTTAATTAGTCCATAAACTAGTTCCACTAGTCATGAAGTCCAAGTTTGGACGTACACCAAAATGAGCTAAAATGCCTATAGCCCTGAAGTCCAAGTAAGTTGGACGTCCACCAGTACTGATTCCATTGTCCAAAATTGGACGTTTCCTCTAATAGCAAAATGTCGACACCTTTAGTTTTCTTTGTTCCCAAGATTTGCCTTCCTAGCTTAGAGTTTAGGCTTAGCTTAGATTTTAGGCTGGAATGAAAATATTTTAGTTTAGGAAATGAATTGGAATAATATTAAGAATATGAAAATAATATTTATTAAGATGGAAAATGAAATTTAGGTTTTTGGTTTGAATTGTCGGATTGGATCGTTGATCCTAAGGTCATAGTTAACGGAGTAACACTATAAATAAGGAACCATTTTTGGTGTCCAGGGGAGTAAAAATTTCTGATCTCACCCTATAGAGAAAAAAAACTAGAGAAACTTCTAAGAGATTTTTAACGGAGAAATAGGAAATATAGGATTCTTAGAGGGCGTTAGAATGGTTGGTGTTGGATTGTTCTTCGATACGATTGTTTTTGTGGAAGTACTAACCCCTGTTGATCTTTCCGTTCTAAGTAACACTGAGATCGTCTACTTAGCGAAAACAGGTCTATACCAAAACCTTCAACTCATTGTAATGGTTACGGACAAACATTAGTGAGAAGTGTTTATTGTTCCTTGCCGTTGTTGGATGCATAATGTTCTTGAATATTTTCTTCTGTTTTGCTTTGTGATCATAAGCTTGATAATCATTAACTATACTTTCTTTTTGAGTTTGATCATGTGCTAAATCTGTTTTAGGCATGCATCTGTTTGAGACCAAGTAGTATAGGCATCAAGCATTTCATATTATAGTCCCACGAAGAGCATATTAGATTGCGCATATCATATGGCCACCATGAGTTCATACATATATGCATGAAGATAGTCCATGATTAGTAAGTTTCTTTCATAGTAGTGTGTGAACAGTATTCTGATGAGCTCTTGTGATTGATTCGCCTATTCTTACTAATATTTAATGCAAGTCCATATTATTTAGGCTTGTCTGATAAACGGAAACGCATGGTCTGATAGTTTGATGAGTAATATTGGAATAATAATAATAATCATCGTTTGGGTGAACGGTATGCCTTGTCTTTGAATCAGTTTTAACAAAATCCATTCAATAATAATGATCGGTGATGATTTGATAATAATAATAATAAAAAAAAAACTTTTTAATTATAATTTTTATTTACATGGGGTTGGTTGGGAGCCTAGCAACAAGTTGCGCCCCAACTCCTTTTTGAATAGCTAAACCTATCCTATGAAAAAGAAAACTGCCTATCTTAGAATTAGCATCATGATTGGTTAAGCAATTTCTCAACCGGTTCAAAAAAACAATAAAATCATCTCCTAATTCACCTAAAGTAGAAAAGGTTAAAACCCCAAAACTGTAGCCATGAGATGTGCAAGTGTCCAAGTATTTGGCACACTTGCGATGGATAGCCATAGAAATAGCATGTCCCGGAACAAAGCTGCGAAGTCCACCACCTGTGAAGGGTGAAACCCCTGTAACGTCAAGGCAAGTCTTGACCGTTTTCCCAGTTGTATACAAGAATGTCAGCTGGTTTTAAACCATTACCATCCGCCAAAAATCCCAAATAAGCCTCTTTTCTAGCAGCTACACCAGCCTTGTTGCATATGTCCATGGCCACATCACGAACCAGATCATGTCTGAATTTGGGTCCGACTTCATTCGCACAATGGATGACATGGTCACCAAATGTATCCATACTATGACTGCAACATGGGCACACACTATTCTCAGGAAAAAGGGCCACGCCAAGATGGTATTGGATTACAGCCCTAAACTGTCTCGGTCCAATAGTTTGATTGATCCCAGCAATAGGAATCGCCTTTAAAAAATCCATCGCATGAACCATCTTGTTGCTCTGCCAAAGAACTGCATCTCTTGCAGACATTGCAAACCTGGTAGATAATTCTCTCTTAACAACATCAAAGTAACGAACTACCAATGATCTCATGGGGTGTGGGGCAATGTCTTTGATGCTGAAAGTAGAAGAAGTAAGGCCACAAGATTGCATATACCTGTTGAGGGCTGACGTAAACTGATGACTGGGAGCAGAAATGTCTGTAGAATGTAAGATAGTACCTTGTAAGCTCTGAGTTTGGACATAAGACGCAAGATAACAATACAGACTTGTATCTGCCATGGTGTAAACTCCCAATCCGCCATCCTTAATGGGTAGTGTAGCTAGCCGTCGTTGAAGAGGACCGAACCTAGGACCATCCCCTGTGACTAAATATTGTAAGTACTGAAACAAGTGGTGATCAAAGTGATTGGCAGCAGCATGTAGGACTCGAGGGTCAGTGGTGCGCATAGTAAAGTAGAGTTTGGACACACCAGTACAGTTGCGTAGAAGTAAAAGCTCAGATTGCGGATCTTGTAACTTCCTCACAGAGTCCATAAGTTGTATAGTTTTATTGACTCTGGACATTACCAAATCACTGCAATAGTGAGTATCCAGGCTAACAGGTCCACCAAGTAACTTAACACCTCCCTTGGCTCTGTCAATATTACTCGGAAACACCCCATCTATAAAACTCCTAGGGTCTGACGAAGGCCAAAATACCTCAGATTTTTTGATGTTCAAAAATAAACCCCTGGCACCACCGTCATTTTGTATTACACTGAGTGCCTTAGAAACCTCCATTGTGTCCCCAATTATAGTACCATCATCAAGGTACCAGGCATGTAAGTCCAGAGAGCATTGAGAAGCAATTTTACAGACAAGAGGATGAAATGTTAAAGAAAAAAGCAAAGGACCAAGGGGGTCCCCTTGCTGAACCCCTTGAGCAGAAGATAAAATAGAATCACTGTAATACAGTCTTGCTGGTTTAGCATAACAGAACTCAACCCATCTTGATATACTGGGGAATTTACTCCTCACTTCTCTAATAAGACATGTCATATTAACTAAGTTGAAGGCATTCTTAAAATCTACAAGTAACATAGTTAGGTTAGATTGAGTACCTTTCAATTCAAGAAGTCTGTTTGCTGAATGCATGATTCCTTCTCCTCCACATTGGATACCTACTCCAAACTGGTGGTTACCCAAGTATGCAGTCATGGCCTGGCTCACTGAACTTGCTGCAAGCTTAGAGCACAACCGTCTCCAGATGGTACCAATTGCAATTGGCTTGATACCCCCATCAGGTTTAAGGAGTGGTGTAAGAGGAGCACTAGCAATATACTCCCCTAAAACAAAAGAACATTTACCAGAGAGCCATAAGTTTACAACACCTGAAATTGAATTGAGCAAATCTTCAGAAACTGCAGCTGCTGACCCACTTTGAGCATCCAAAAGGTGTTGTGCTCTAAGTCCATCTCTGCCACATGAAGTACCCTTGGGGAAGCTCCGGATGGCAGTCAAAACAGCTTTGACATCAACAGACACAGGTGCATGGTTACCTATTTACTTGAGGATGATAAAAATTTTGATAATAATAATTTTGATGATAATAATAATAAAAATTATGTGGATTTGATCGGATTTGTTTTTTTTTACGGGTTTAACAAGGTTACCTATTTACTTGAGGATTTAATTATTGTTTATAATTTTATGTATCTATTTCAATATTTGTTATTGTGAATTAGAACCCTAAAATCCCGATTATAAAGTAGAGATGTCAAGTTTGGCTAGGTGCCTCACACCTTCCTAACCCGTATCTTCTGTTTTTGGACCAGTGCTTATTTTGGGTTCCAACTCCATAAGTTGGGTGGCGGCTTCGATAATAATTAATTCCAAGTGTATTTTCCATTATAGATATTTGGAGGTCTTAACGGATTTCGACGGTATCTACCATTACTAATTAGTATTATATCGATTCTACGAAGTATATAGATAAACTTACTTCGTAACTCCATATACTTAAGTTGTATAGAACAACTAGTATATCATTCCTTGATACTTTGACCATAATATAATGACCAATTCACCAATACTAAATTCAATGTAAACAAACTTTACTTACCAATATAAAAGAACAAAAGATGGAAATGGAACAACTCAAGCCTGTTGTTACTAACCTCGAATGGAGAAATGGTGTCTTCCTTGATGTTGATACGTCTTCAGATTCTTCATGAATAACAAAAGCAAGTCTCAATATATATATGTTCCTAGTATAGCCTAACGAAGTTGACTCTAGCAATCATATCGAGAAACTTTCAGTACCAAAATTGACATACTAACGTTTGGTGAGTTCAGCCGAGCAATGCTCTAACATAAGTGTGTACGAGTTAAACTGCGAACTTTCTAAGTGTCGACATAGTGATTTGAATATGTGTTGAATCCTAATATCAAGGGCTATACATCAGTCGGTCGGTGTTGGTTTTTACCAATACCGACCTCCGGACTGCCAATGGCGGTTTTTACTATTTCAATGAAATAGGTTCGAGTTTGAACTAGCATTTAATAATTAAAAGAATTATGGTGGGCCAGCCCAAAACGGTCGACCCGGATAGAAAAGTCTGCAAGAGAATATTCTTAATTTTGGAGTATAAATCACAGACAATCAAGAATACATGACCCAGTTTGGATAACTTTGCTTATATAAAAGTGGTCAGGATTCAATCTCCCATTAGATAAATCTACGGATAATAGTGTTATACATGGTTTAATTGTCTGGGCTTACACACGGTTTAATTGTCGACTCATTTTTCTCTTCATATTCCCTTCTTTCTCACTTTTTTTTTTCTCTCTCTTGCTCGAAGTTGAACAGGGTTTTAGTATGCTTAATGTGATTTGGTGAGAATTGATGGAAGGCATGATTTGTGATCCCGATTGAGAAAATGATTGCATAAAAATTATCTACTCTTATGCAAGGAGAGTTTAGATATCGGGTAAGAATAAAAAATTTAATGTGCAATTTTTCTTCAATCCAGCGTTTCATGGTTCTCTGATTGGATATCAATCTACGTTTTATTGTTTAGGTGGTTCAATTCGGAGATGAATCTTATGAATCGTTGATTTAATTTAGAGTTCTTCGTGAAATGTTTGTAGAAATGCCTGAGAGGTCAAGCGTCTTATTTTTGACATGATTAACTAGGAATAAGTAGCATAAAATATCTATTTACATTTTTTTTTCATTTTTCAGTTAAATTTGAGTTGGTAAATTTATTAGTTTTCTCTGGGTTGGATTATAGTAAAACAACGAAATCAATAGAAGAACACATAGCATAAAGTGGCTTCAGGCACCGGTGACTGTATAGCACCAAAGTCAATCAATTCCAAAACCTTTATTTATGTTTTACAAGTTGGGTATGCGTAAAAATAAAATTGATTTAGAATCGCCTCATGGTTGCTTTCTGTGATGCTAATATATTGTGAGTGTGGTGATTTTGCAGGGACAGTGTGGACTAATAGAAATCTATTTCGTGCTCCTGGGTATGTGAATTATGACAATCAACAGCAATTTATTCCGTGCTCATGGGTATGTGAATTATGAAAATCAACATGGATGGAATGTTGAATTCTACACCAGGCTTCGTCCATGTCTTACCTGGAAATGATAATTTTCATGTCATTAATATATCTATTATTTTGTTTGAATTTTAGGGTTTGGGTTTTAGTTGTTTGAAATCACTCTATGAAATTGGAGAACTAAAGAAGAATGAGAATGATAAGATAGTCGCATAACATATATGATACATTGTTAGTAACTCAGCTGTTAGAGATACCGAAGTTTCAGTATATTATGGAAGAGTTAGGAATGTTTGGCCTAGAAATGTTTATGTTTCATTTGGATGTGTGTCGTTGTTTGTTCACTACTTGGAGTGTTAGAAGGTTATGAATCATTAAAACGATTAGACGAACATTGTAGCTAGGTAGGTTTGTATATGACTTTTTATTTGAGGTTTATAATAATCTTTGGGCTTAGAAGTAAGGACCAAAGTGTTGAGTTAATGAATGTAGTCATTTCCATCATTTTCAAATATTGTGAGATACAATGTTTTGTTTAATGCTATCAGATATTCAAAGTTCGTCGCCAGAAACCAGAAGTCTCTCAAAAAATCATAAGAAATACTTAAGAGATGTGTGAGATTTTAAGTTTGAGATATATGGAGCAGTCGATCACACGATTTATTTTTAGTCTTCTGTAATCCGTTTTTGACTTCTTTTGTGATGCTTATAGCAAGGGCTCAACCTCTTAATTCGATAATGCCTACAATAAGTGCTCTCTTAAGTTAATTGAAGGTTTATTTGAGTTATTGGGGTTTGCAAGTGTTGTGGTTTGTTTTTTTTGGTTGGCCTATTTTGTTAGAGTTAATCTATTATTGCTTCCATCAAAATTAAGTACTGATTAGTTACACCAACAGGTTTATCTATTTTCTTTAATTCTTCAGTTGTAGTGATTACACAATGATTACTCGACTTTCGATGGGGTTTAGATGTAATTTTTCCGTTGTGCGTACTAATAATAAATTTATCAATCACGAATTTAACGTTTTAGTAACTGAAGTACGTTTGTTTTCATTCATTGCAGGTGAACCAAATGGCCCAGCTAGCCCAAAATTATCAAAGCTATGTTGCAGGTTCACAGGATTCTATAATGGGGACCCCTCATATCCCACAGAATGATGAAGGGCCAGTTGTTGCAATACCGTTGAATCTTCCACAAATTTCAGCACCTCCACCTATCTTGCCGATGCAAAGTTCCAACACACACACGCCCGTCCCGACAACATCGTCACCAGTACAAACTTCAGTACCTCCTCAGAATTTCCTAATAAAAAATTCATCACGACCCTTGGTATTGCTGATACAAAATTTACCAGTGCCTTGACCGATGTTTCTGGTAAAAAATTCAGCGTCTCCACCAATGTTTATGATACAAAGCTTAGCATCTCAGTTCAGCACCTCTACCATTGCCACCTATACAAAATTAATCACCGCCATTAATGTCTCCAGCATGCATTCATGCACCACCCCCAATGCCCCGTTAAGTTCTTTCACCCTTCGAAGAAGCAGTACCACTTGGTATCATACACTAACACTGTATGTTTTCTCCCCCTGCCATTTTATAAAGGTACATTTGTACTCGGTTGTTTTTATATATACTCTTGCAGTTCAAGGTCGAGTTACTCAACAAGTTGCACACTTTGTAACGAAAATACCTTCGTTGTTTGGTACAGTGGTAGACATTCCTGTTGTTACTCCAGTATCAACAACACTTTTCAGAGTCGGTTAGGGTTATAGCGCAAACATGTTCGAACCTATGGGACTTAATAATGTCACTGCATCAATCAAAGAGTTTTCTTTGAATTCCTTCCAGTGGCCAAGGTCTAGAGTTTTTTTTGAATTTCTTTACTGATCAATTAAAGATTTGTCCTAAGGATTGACTGTTATTATAAAAAAAGCTCAGTTTATTTTGCATCTTTAATATACCGACTAAAGAAAAAGTTTATCTTACTTTGAAGCCTCTCTTATTCCTCCTACATTTTCGCAACTTCCAAGTTCCAACTGCACTCCCAAGAAAACAAAGGCACCATCTTCGTATATGGACCCAAGAAGAAGAGTAAATGATTGTCCAAAGGAGTAATATTAATCTTCTCATCAGATTGTGCATCTCACGGTGAGCGCTAAAGATGCAAACTATTTTTGGTTGGATCATTTAAACGCCAATTATAGATGTAAAATTGGTTTACAAGGAGAAACTATATATACCGATGAAAATGCAAACATTAAGTGATGGTTTTATTTCATGAATTTACTTATTGTTGGTCGTATCGTTTTGATTTTGATGGTTGTGGTGATATGCTTTTCTTCTGTTAACAGAGATCTAGGCCAAGCCTAGACGGTCCATTCATCTACAATGATGGTACAAAACCATATACGGTACGCCAAAACGATTCCAAGTGATGGTACAAAACCATATACGATCCGCCAAAACGAGGCCAAACTTTGGAGTTTCTTAAATCAACAAAATTTGAAAGCTTTTACTGAAAACACCTATACAAAGAACCAAAATTTTGAAGTTACAAATTATATCACAAAGGTCATTCAAATTATCGAAATTGAAGAGGAGGGGTCGACCAGAAGATTGGCCGAAATTGAAGAAATTTTAGGAAATCTCGAGTTACAAATTCAGCAAACAAACCCACGAATAGTGAGTTCTTAGTGAAATTGGAATTTAACATTTGTCGATATTTTTCAATTTCTTTTAATTCATTGGCTACTTAAAGAAATCATAATGAAGTTTGAATTAATTACAGTAAGTTTACAATGCAGTTAGAAGATGTTGAAAAAAAATGTGAAGAAAATTGAGTTAGATTTGGAAGAATTAGCAAATATTAAAAATCAATAAAAATTGGTAGTCGTCTAAAGAAACTAGAGTGAAATATAAGGAAATTACATCGAGTTTGTAGGTCAATTGTAGGAGTTTGATGAAATTTTGAAGAATTTAGCTTAGTTTTCAAGCTTTTTTTTTTCAACATTTTCAAATGATCCTCTTTTATAATTTCTTTGTAGTGCAGTCACATCTTTTAAGATTTTTTTTTAAAAATGCTAAAGCAAAATTTGAACGAATCATATGAAAAGATCAACAGAAAATGTTGCTAAGGGTTGTGCAATGTGGCATCACTTGGCCACTTTTTTATGTTGTTAATAGAATAAAACGGAAATAAAATTAAGTTGACCCGGCTCATTTCAGATAAGCATCGGACATGAAAGCCATCTGCCAGTAGGCAGTATGTTCCCATCCAAGGGAACTTAGAACCTTATGATAATAATGCAAACAAGTCCGCCACTATGTGGAAATTGTCGACTCCTAAGAAGAAAAATCATCTGAGGAAGGTGATACACCCCGATGCTTTCATTCGTTTTGCTTGAGTAGTGCTGGATTAAGTAGTGAAGACATGGCAGTGGTGCTTATAGAATGTCAATTTATCATAGTTGGGCGTATAGGGGAGTCCAGGTACTGATCTATTATTGTTGTGTTCAACGGAAGTGGATGATACAACAGGGATGGTGATGCACCGTGTGCTTAGTTCAATTGTTTGTAATTTCAGGGTGCAGCCAAGGGATGTTCAAACTAACACTATGTTTGTTTACTCCTGACTCATCTGAGTCGTCTGGATCTGAGTCGTCTGGATTTGAGTGAAATCACCTGACTCATTTGGATCTGCTCGATATGTTTGTTTTGAGTCAGATCTGACTCATCTGACTCAAAAAAAATGTGAGTCAGTGGTTTGGTCCCGTGAGTCAGGGGTATTTTGTTACCTGACTCAAATGGGTCCGAGTCAGGGGTTATGTCTGAGTCATAGGTCGAGTCAGATATGACTCAAAATGCAAAACAAACGGTCTGACTGCTGACTCGGCCCGAGTCAGAGGTTGACTCAGATCCAGACGCCGAGTCAGCTGCAAACAAACTAGATGTAAATCTGAGTGTTTCCTTTAGAAGATATGAATCTCTTCCTTTAGAAGAAAAAAAAAAGGAATTTTCTCTTAAATTAATTGACACAAAAAATTGGTTGAGTGAAATAACTTATATGTACATTGTTTTATTTTACTGGACAACAGAGTCCCTAGAAAAATTTCACCAATCTTCCGACTTATGGAAAACGGGGGACTTCAATCTATTTTTGATGTATGCTTGTAATAACATATTAATCTATACTTCATATGCAGTACATAGGCGAAACAGCGGCCAAACAGGGTAATGATTATGGAACTGACCAAGGCTACTTATTGTCGGGTGGTGGCGATTATAGGGTATATAGACGTACGAAAACCAGAAATGCTCATAGTAGTCTTCCCTTGACACCATTAAATAGGTTGATTGTAGAGTATATGGTCCCAAGAGAAGTGAGATTTGCGCCATCCAGAGTCAAGGAAACAATATTTCTCTCTTAATAGCATTTGAAAGAGAATTAAATCTGACTCACGGGGAAAAATAAAATAAAAAAATTCCCTCTGAATTCTATGAACCCCATGTGGATCAATATATATAAGGGCTAATATCATATTTAAAATACAAAACCCAATAAAATTTGGGAAGCAATACAGAAGGTGTTCGCATCGGAAAGAGTTGATAAGTTTTTGGGACTCAATTGGTATGATTTTCAAAATTAATCAATGCCACCAGTGCCGTTAAGATCTAGTTCAAACTTAAAGTAAATACCAAAACAATGAAAACACATCAAGTTCAAGTTTTCAAACAAGCAAAGTTTAAAATTTAAACATTTGTACAATTTTCATCAGTTAGTTCTTTGATAAATGTTATTTTTGTCGTCTATATTCAATCCGATATGGATGACGTCGTGTGTATCGTACACTGTGGTTATTTAAACAAAAATCTGATAAAAATTACCATGTGATTGGTGCGAAATACGAGTGCAAACTAGTTTCTTAAAAAGGTTATTACGAGATTTAATTTTTCTTTTTTTTCCCTATCTGATATTCTTAGAGCAAGTCTTATGGTGGAATCCAACCTATTTCAAGTGTGGAAAATTCATGAATGTCAAATCTAGTGGCTTCCAAGTTGAGGTTTTCCACAGAAAATCCAAGCAAGGTTCCATGGTTTGGTGGAAGGGTCCGTGGAATCCATCTAAACGCCAATAAGAATAGCGTTAAACGCCAATAAGAATAGCGTTAAACGCAATTAAGAATTGCGTTTTTTTTTAATCCGTAGATTTAAAATGAGTTGTTGAAATCTAACGGCTGGAAAAAAAGATCCATTCTTAATTGCGTTTTTTTAGCTCCATTCTTAATTGCGTTTTTTTTATCCGTAGATTTAAAATGAGTTGTTGAAATCTAACGGCTGAAAAAAAAAGCTTCATTCTTAATTGCGTTTTTTTAGCTCCATTCTTAATTGCGTTTTTTTAACTCCATTAAGAATAGCGTTTCTACTATTCCACCATTACACTTGCGCTTCCATCCACAGTTCCAAATGTTGAGGTGGCGTGGAAGATGGAAGATGGATGGATTCCACCATAAGACTTGCGCTTATTATTTATTATTATTTTTATTGTTAGCGTGCTTGTAAGTATAATACTTATAGTAATATATCTATTATCTGCAAGCCTTATATCTTTTAGATTGATGACTTACTGAAATGAATGCTATGATGTAAATGTATAGAACCCTTAATATCAACAATTGCACTTGATATAATAGTTAGTTTTTAATCATTTCTTTTTTGTTAAGATAATTAGGCATACTTACATTGCAATCGCAACCATGTCAGTTCACAAACCCTGGCACCACAAAAAAAAATCTCTCATGTAGACAATTCTTGCAATTTTTCAAAAGCCATTACTAATTCCTAAGGTACATGTTGTCATGGTTGGCTTTCTAAATAATATTCATACTTGTACAAGAAAACTGCCTAACTGTTTTCTAACAAATTTTTCGTAATTAAATTTATTTGTATTTTTCTTTAAAATAGCGGGTAGTAATAGCAATAATACTTTGGTTTAACCGTTGTATTTATGATGATTATTACAGGAAAAGTTGTTCAAAATTTCTCTGATCCCGCTGAACTTAAAACCCTGAAAGTGTAACTCACACTAACACCGACTATTTGATCATTAATGTAGCAATGAATGTAATACTCCATATATGAAGAGCATAACTCTCTCTCAACACTTGTAATCTCTAATACACATACATTTACGCAATTCCTCATCTCCGTCTTCCCTCATTAAATACAATTTTCTTTTTTTTTTCCCCTTCAATTTAAGCTTGAAATATGGAGTAGTTAACAACATTTCTTGATCTCTCTCTATCTTTCTCTATCTCTAGAATTCCTTCATTGCAAAATGGGCTCAAAGGATCAACGCCGTCAACAAAAATTACGTTTGGGTAATGATGGTGCTTTTGGTTCTGCAGCTTCTCCTATTGCTCATCACAGTTTCTATTCATCTCATTTTTTTCAATTAGAAGAACTGAATATTCCCGTCCCTTTTGGTTTCCAAAGATTCCTTGATATTAAGGTACATGTTGATAAACTCATTTAAAATTTGATTAATAGTATGTACCTCTTGCTTTCGAAAACTACATGTAAATCTAGTTTTAATCTAGTTTTTGACTGATTGTTCACAGACAGGTGAAATATATTATAAGAAGATGGAAACACAAGAACTGAAACCAAAGAAAATGAGTCGAACAGGCGTAAAAATTGAAAATGACTCTATGTCATCAAAGATTGATTTGAATCTAAACTTATCTCCACCGGTGCTTGATCAACTGATAATAACAACTACAGCAAGTTCATCAGCATCACCAGCATCATCACCCACAAGTTCATGTGTTACAACAGACATGAGTTACTCAAGCAGTGATAGTAATAAGAACCCTGAAGAAACTATAGTGGTGTTGTCTAATATGGTGTTGGTAGGGTGTCTCAATTGCCACCTGTATGTTATGTTAAAAGGGGATAATCTTAAATGCCCCAAGTGCAAAGGTTCCATTTTGCTTGACTTCTTACGGGATTATAACACCGAGAACAACTAAAGATCAAAGATAAATTAGGCTCGTTACTGTTCATTCTTCAAAAACTAATAGTGTTTCTACACTGTTATCAGAATGTTTTAATTATGTCTTAGTTTTTTTATAGAGTTTTTTTTTTCTTCTTCTTCTTCTTCTTCGTAAGTTTCCTCATTTTACTTAACACCAATTTCAATATGATCGTTATCATGATTATGGAATTGAAAATATAGTTTGAATGGGTGTTTTATTCTATTTATGTTATATCAGCATGGCAAGCAAATCATTTATGCATCAACAATTCAAAGTTTACTTCATCTATATGCGGGACTGAAACGATTGACGTAGTTGAATAACATATATTCATGGATTGATCACATCACAAGTCTGATCTTAAAACACATAATAAGAGAGAAACAAAAAGTTTTGTGTTAGTAACAAATAGAGATTTTTAATAGTTAATAATAAATAGAGGTTGTTAATTGGTAATTAATAAGATAGTTAAGATGATAGAATGAGAAGGGAGACTGGAATCGGGTAGGGAAACCATTTATTAGTGGTAAAAATCTAATTCTAGAAGAAAGAAATTAATTGAAACGGTTGAGAAGATATGGTGATAATGGAGTGTAGCGGTATTAAAATAAAGAATCAAAATCAGATATATATTGACGCTAAATACAAATTCATTTTTCCATATTGTTTAATTAGTTATTTTTTATCTATTTAACAAGTAACTTAAAAAAACTATAAAAATTAATAACCGTTGGTTACTACAAACAAATAAAAAAACACACACACATGGAAGTACCTTATCAATAATGCCAAAAATCCCAACGGGGAAAGAAAGGACATACAGATAAAGAACAATAAAAAAACAAATATAAATATGAATCCAAATATATGTCCCTAAAAATTATGGTGTATAACTACACCTCTTGTTATTTATTAACTCATTTTTAAACCCAAATTGTAGATAATAATGGATTTTAAAATCTAACATCCAATGAAAAGAGACGTACTTATGCATCTCGGTTTTTAGGCGGCACACAAATTTGCACTCTATAAATATGAATATGAACCAACTGAACCATAAAAGCAACGCTTTTTCTTGGAAATATAATCTAATCGCTTTTGTGTTTGACATCATGAAAAATATATGTTCCTAAATAAGAGTGATCTGCCCAAACTTTTTAAACTGGTGGATGAAGATTTCGTCGTCTGAGTTCATTATCGATTCAGTTCTAGTCAATATTATCAGTGTGAAACACTTTTAGCGGCCGAAGCTATAATAGTCCTAAGATAACAAATTCCTCTTCGGATAAGTTCCCTCCTGCACGAAAGGCTTAACCATGACAAATTGACCTACCGGTTGGTCTGAATTTGTTAACCAAAATTTTACTTTATACAAAGCTATAAATTTATAAGTGATTTCTTTTCAATATATACAGAAAACTGTAAACACAAGTCAAGTAAATTTTCAATACATGGATAGTGAATCCAGTAACTTAATAATTCATTACACACAACATTGTAGACGCTTCTATTTGTCCTTTTTGGCTTCCTAAATTTGGGGAGCAATTGAAGAAAAAAAAAGATGCCTTGGGTGGCTTGAACAAAGTGTGTATGTCTAAAAAGTGTGGAGGTCATGGGGTAAGTACTCATAGACTAACCAATAAGGCCTTTCTTACAAAGTGAGTGTGGAGATACTCTAAACAAAAAGGTGCTTTATAGAGGAGAATTGTAAAAAAAAATGCAAAGTGGAGGAAGAAGTTGCTTTTCCAGGAAACGATAATACTATGCGATATATGGGTCTATGGAGAAACATAACTAAAATATTCTAGAAATTCATATATTTGCGTTATTTAAGATCAAGAATGGAAAGACACAATATTCTGGTTAGATAAATGGGACGATCAAGGTTGTCTTCAACACTTATTTCCTATCATTTTTAAAGCTAACAATAGAAAGCAGATTTCTGTCGCAGATATGATTTATGGAAGAAAGTGGGACGGAAACTTTAAAAAGGCGTTGGATGCAGATGAACAGTTGGAGTGGGATCTCCTGAAAAGGGATTTAAGAGATGTGCCTACACTTGTGGAGGGAGAATACGAAGTTAACATTCTGCATAAATTCAGTTCAAAAGCTTGTTATGAAGCATATTTGAAGGGGATAATGCTCACTTTTGTTCATAGAAATTCCTCGGGAGAGGGGACATTCTGAGTAAAGTCAGTTTTATAATTTGGGATGTTTTCAATTACTCATTACCTACCAGAGAAATGTTAATACATAAAGGTGTCCAAATTGACAGTGAGGGTTGTGTGTTCTGCAACTTCGATAACGAGACAGTTGATCATCTTCTTATACAATACAATTATACCTTTGAAGTGTGAGATTACTTTATAAAAGCCTTTCGCATTTCTTGGAATTGATGATGGAGTTTTGACGAAGGCTAAATTTGTAAAATCCCATAAGAAAATTATGTATATCTGACAACATCAGAAGCATAAGAAAAGTTCATGTTTTCATGTCCCGCAAGAGAAGTGAAATGCAGTCTTGTAGCCTCATCAAATCATTAATACAAGACGACAATGTTAGAGCCTCTGAGGAAGAACTTTTAATATTCCATGTATTTTATCACTTATGTTGAGCGACTCAACATCTCTTTCGAATATTCGAAACTCATTCGAACGATGTCTCTGGTGTTGTAACTCATCCTAGAAAATATTCAGAACAAATATGATGTTGTCATGTCATATTTGAATCAATTAAAATGCTCCTAAACAGATTGCCTACTAGTATAGAGTGACTAATTAGTTAAATATAATGTTGAATATTCATCAAGTGAATTTCTAGAAAATATATTATTTTACCCTTATATTCATCTGCTTCATATCATGGGTTTTCTCGCTTGAATTTCATGGATTAGTAATAAATATTCACCTTTTGGGCATAAGGGTCACCACAGAGTAGCCCCGAGTAAAAAAACATGGACGTACTTAGTGATAATGCTCCAAAGAGCATCCAGAAACATGAATGGACAAGGATATGGAAGGCTAATCAAAAGAGGGAAGGAGGAGAGAGAAAGTAACAATATAATATTAATGAAATAAAGAAAATACACTGCCGGGCCCACACGGCCGGCCGGGCATGCTGCCGGTTTTGGTCGTCGCCACTCCTTTACTTTTTATTTTATTAGGGTTTCCTCTTTCAATCAATTTTTTTGATTTTCCATATCTTCTCAAATCTTGCTCCATGGACCATATGGTTTGCACAGCAAGTGGTAGGGCAACCATTGTAACTTTATACCATAGAAATATTAAAATAATATTATTTTAATATTTACAAATGTTGGTATTTCAAGCAAAAATCTACTTCATCCTTCGAGCAAACTCAAGAGTTTCAGTCAAGATCAAGCTTTTCTGAAAATACAAAACAATGCTCGATTGATCATCATAAAATACCAAAACTCTGTAGGAACGTTCCGCGGATGACATAGCGACACGTGCACGCCACCATGGCCGGCCATGGTCGGTCCTTTGGCTACCAATATCAGTCACACCTCCTTCATTGATTAATCACCTAGTTAATCATCTATAGTCCATATTTGGTTAAAACTCTTTCCATCAACTTGGACCATCATACACCACTAGTTGGTCTCACTACCACTAATGACCGGTTCTAACACCCTTTGGTTTGTCCCTTTCACAATTAGGTTTTACTACCTAATGCTTTACGGAACACAATTTTAGTTATGGTTAAATACAATTTAATCATCCTTGCACCAAATGCTCTGCAGCCGAATTTGGTGATGCTTGGCAAAGCACTTGAGTGCCATATGGTCGGTCCATCAATACCAATGGTCGGTCCTCTATCATTGGTTGATTCACCCATCGATAAAAATTAGGGTTTTAAACCTACTGCTCTGCAGAGCGTAATTATAAAAAGATTGAAACACCAATAAGTTTTATGTTGATCCAGCAATCAATATTTTAATTAATTATTTAATATTTGGTTAGCTATCAATATTTTATTGATTCAACTATCAATTGCTCTGCGAAGCAATATTTCTCATATTGATTCAACTATGAATATACGAGAAGTAATATTTCATAGTGATCCACCTATTAGTGTTTTATTGGTTAACCAACCAATGCGTAGTTGGTCCATCAATCAATACCTAGTTGGTTTAACAGTTGACCATTATTTTAATATTATATTTTCTCTGCTTGTCATTCGAATTACTCATGACATGTGGATCGAGGATGAACCTTCCATGATCATTCAACAATGATCATATTCATATGACTTCCTGTCAAATGCTTGACACATCAACATAATGGTTTATGATCGATCTGGAAATCTCATTAAACCTATGCTTAGCAATCCAAGTTATTCGACTATCGTTGCTGCTTCAGCTAACACAATGATATGCCGCAATCATCAATGACCCACCAGCCTCAACGTCTATAGTCCATAAAGTATGGTGTTGTCTCAGCAGGAACTTCATGTTTCATCCATCATAACCATGAATTATGAACTACATTCGACTCATCAATTAAAACTCATAGTCTAACTAGGTCAATCATTGACCACATAAAATACATTTGTAAAAGCAAATTTTCACATGAGAAATCAATTCATGTTACATGGGGGGATATTAACTAGGGTTTTGGTTTGGTGGACTACAACAGGTCTGATGTAGCAATACATCCACGATGAGAATTGCGAGTAAGTCGTGCTGGCAGTTGAAAGAGTAAATGGAATAGTGGATGGTTAATCAACCAAGTCTCTCACACAAAGTGGAACTGGTTTGCACACGATTTACCACTTTCTCATTCTTCCACTCTCTTCAACCGTCATCACTTACATGAGAACAATGTAGTAACCACTTTTGTGATAAATAGGTTTCTCAATCTATGATATGGATAACTTAACAAGAACTGAATCTATTTCACCAGACATCAATCTTCTAACAACCATATCAAACACACAGAGGATTTCTCTTGGTATCACACAGAGAAATAATCTTCAAAGAAGTTCAACACATCACTCATAATCAATCAATTTCCATGGATCACAACGCAAACTCAGCTTCCCTCCCTACAGATTGACCCTTCTACTTCCTTGTGACGGAGTTGAATCTGGAACGACTATCTTGGTTTAAGACAGAGTCCTATAGATTAGTCTCTTGAACTCAAAGAACTCCCGTGAAGTATATTTGTTTAAAGGTTTAGACGATTTGATTTATTGAGAACTTGCATACTCCACCACTTTTACCCAAAAAAGAAGTAAAATGTTTTTACCCACAAACACCTGGCCACTTCCAAGAACGGTGATGCAACTTTTTAAAGCATGGGACTGGAATGTTTTCATTGGTCGCTGTAGAGAAGTATGGGACGTTATTCATCATGCCATCTTATGGAATATTTGGAAGGAATGGTGAGGAAGAGTATTTGGCGCAAGACATAAATTAGTGCAGGTTTTGATAATTCTCATAAAAAAAACATTGGTACTTTGGTTTTGTGATAAGGGGACTTTTAAGACTATCAGTTGTAATCAAACTTTACGTAACTGGCTTGCATATGTAATGCTCTAAGGATTTTCTGTAATGTTCTTATAATGGTTCTGACTTTTCTCATATAATATAACCTTTCAATTCTAAAAATAAAGACTTCATAAATTTGATGATTACAATTTCTTTCTCATGTTTTGCTTCAGTTGTTTTGAAATCCTATTTTGTGATTCAGTTTTAGACATCTTTCAAATACAATTTTTACTATACTACGAACTCTTGATTATTTATAAAATGATTTTTCCGACCGTGTATAGATTTAATTTTAAACTTTAAATGCTTCAAATTTTTAAGAGATTTTTTTTTTTGAAGAAGTGACCCTAATTTTGTAAGAGCTCAACTACGTCTAGCACAAAAACTATGATATCTAATTCCAAATATGATAGTCATATCCAATACAACTAAACTCATTTTAATTGGTTAAGGTTTGAGAGTCGAGACTATTACGCGTAGCGTAGGGAACACATTCATTGTTTTATACCAATATGAAATTCCAAAGACTTCTTCTGAATGAAACTAAACTTCTACCGCGGAAGCTAATCGCCTTGCGGATCTAAAAAACTTGGGGTCAAGACAATACCCCAAACATGATGGTTTTCAGGTAACAATCATTCAGATATGTTTGCATTTTATGCAGGGTGACATAATTAAAATGGTCAAGGACTTTAACAAATTGAGGTACTTTAAATTGGAAAGTAAAGTATTTTTATTTATCTTTAATTCTGAGAAAAAAAAGATGGTGGAATAAGCAGAAGACTTCACACAGATTGAGATTCTAAATAACACTTACAAGATTCTCTCTAAGGTATTAACATAAATACTAAAGTTGGTCCTTTCTTCGTTAATACCCCAACAACAGTTTGTTTTCCTTAAGGTGAGGTAAATACTTGATGGTATTTTAGTAGAAAATAAGTGAATAGATTCAAGAATCAAAAGCGGTATTACAAAAGTCATTTGCAAAATCGACTTTGAAAAAGTGTTTGATCATATTGAAATGACGAGGATAACGAGTAAATCACAATCTTTTTGATATCAAACTATATAGACACACCTGTATAATCATACCGAAACAATAACAGACTAAAGACCATTTCAACAAGGTGTATATGGTAATAGTCAGAATTCGAAGTGAGTTAACTATGGGTTCGTTACCAAGTGTGTATTTTCATTAATTATAAAACCAAAACATTATAATACGAAATTAAAGTAAATAACACAGACAAGATTTTATTAGCGAGGAAAATTGCTTGGCAGATAAACCCCCGTGAGCTAGTGCAGTTTTGAATAATTTCATAATTAAGCTGTTATACAAATTAACTACCACAACTTCGTATAAGTGATACAAAGTAAACACTCTTTAATTACTTAGATCCTTCAGTATCCCTGCGCCTACAACCAATCTGACCAATACACGTGAATCCCAATACAGAGTACTATCTTGAATTGTTTCAGTAACCAACTCATATATCGATCACTCAAACTAATCTTTAGATCAGTAATAATGGTACATGATCTTCCGTTCATATCAATAAACTCCTTTGGTCTAAAGATCAAACCAAAACAATGATTATCGAAATAATTAATCTTGATGAAAAAGATCTACCCAAGAAAGAGTTTGTTTGATCTTATACAAGTCTTATGTTTATCAACATAAACTGCTTATGGACCCCAGAGAATCAAGTACGCAAGAAGTAACATAAATATCAGAACCAAAAAGAGAACTCTCTGAGCTTTTAATATTCAAAGTAACCATTATAAATAAATTAATTCCACTATTTATCAAACCCATATAACAGGATCTGTTAACGTTGATTGATCAACATTTCTATCTGATAGATCTAGAATCACCCAGATTTGCGATAGTCAAATCTTCAAACAAACTTGAGTGGTCTTATATCAGAAGATAAGGACCATAAAATAAATAAGTTGGGTCTATTGGAGATAACTCAACCATTAGCTCAATAACAAGTAATTAAACATCAAAAACTAAATAACAAATCTATCTTCCTCCAATGGTAATCCTAGAGGCTTGTAGATCCCAATGAGATCTTTAAACGAAAGACAACGTTAGTATTTCACCTAATTATATTACTCATATCTCTATAAAAAATTGGTTTTACCACACAATCAACATAGGTGTGTGTACTAGGTATGAATTTGTAAGGATACACGATTCACTATTTATAGCTTTATGACCAAGGCTTGTTCGACTGTTAGCATATATAATTGTATTCTAACTCATAAACTGATTTCTCTGATAGTTTGACAGTTAATATTAGCTAGAATACATCCATGTACTTGACTATTATAACAACTAAATATATGCAAACCTCTGGAATTTGGTAAGCATATAATTCGATACTAAAATAGGTATTTAAAAATCGGTTTCCGTGATCTAGCCTTGGGTATAAAAAGGATATACTTGAACAATAATATATTAGAGTTTAGCACATGTTAAATCACTTTGTCGATACTTATGAACATTGAAAAAGTGGGGGTCTAACAACACCACTCAATATTTCGCTTAGCAATCTGTATGGATAAACTCGAACATACTTTTTATGAGAATCAACTAGACAGTCAGACTCAATCAATAAAAAGATATATCAAAGAGTTTATATCTCAATCTCTCGATTTAATCTTACTCAAGCAAACTGAGAGTCTCGATTAAAGAGAGATAGACTTGGATGGTACCAAAGACCAATATCCAAGGATCAATCAATATCAATCAACAATCGTTAGGTCAGACTATCCAATTGATTGATCTAACGCACAACCTGTATTATTTCTATTATATAAACAAATATAATGCGGAAAAGAAATAACACAGACACCAGAAGTTTTGTTAATGAGGAAACCGCAAATGCAGAAAAACCCCGGGACCTAGTCCAGATTGAATACACACTGTATTAAGCCGCTACAGACACTAGCCTACTCCAAGCTAACTTCGGAATGGACTGTAGTTGAACCCCAATCAGTCTCCTGCTGATCCAAGGTAAAGTTTCACCCCAACACCTCTGATACCAGCAGGATACTATGCACTTGATTCCCTTAGCTGATCTCACCCACAACTAAGAGTTGTTACGACCCAAAATCGCAGGCTTTAACAATAAATAAATCTGTCTCACACAGGAAAAGTCTATCAAAGGTTAAATCTGTCTCCCACAAATAATCCTAAAGTTTTTGTTTCGTCTTTTGATATATAATCAAGGTGAACAGAAACCAATTGATAATCCGGTATATTCCCGAAAAACAACCTAGATTAATCAATCACCTCATAACAATCTTAATCGTATGGTAGTGAAACAAGACGTCGTGGAATCACAAACAATGAGACGAAGATGTTTGTGATTACTTTTATATCTTGACTATCGGAGAACTCTCACGATCTCAAGCCAATCAATCTTATTGTACTCGTACGATAGAAGATTCAAGATCAGATCACACAACTATGATAAAAGTAGTATCGGCCTGGCTTCACAATCCCAATGAATTCTTTAAGTCGTTAACTTGGTTTTAGAAGAAGAAAACCAAAAGTTAAAGGATAATTGACTCTGGCTTACAAACTAGTAACGCACGGACGTGTGGGGATTAGTTTGTAGAGTTTCTAGATGTCCCCTTATATAGTCTTTCAAATCAGGGTTTCGCCTTGCTCACAAAGCAAACACTGTCCACCGTTAGATAAAAACCTGATTTAGATTCAAGCTAATATATCTCAACCGTTAGATCAAAATCTTAGCTTGTCATATACAAATGAACTGCACGCTTCTAGGTTTGTAAACCTTACCTAAACGTGTGCATTGTTGGTTCAATAACGGTCAACCAAAAGGTTAGCCATTTGAGCATTTCATACCAACCACTTTCTTCTTCACCATAACTAGTTAGAATGACTCACATGAAATAGTTAGAGAGTTGTTCAATTGCAAGGAAATCTCATGTACTACACAAGACACAATTGAAGAAAAGATGATTCATTCACATGAATCGGTTCATGAACTTTATAGCCACGGTTTGCAAAAGCATTCCTTAGTATTTATGAGTTAAGTTCAGAAATCATCTTTAGATATATAACCTATACAAGTTCGCACACTAGGTTCGCGAACTTGAAGTACTGGAAAGAGTTTTCAAACTCCAGCAGAAATTCTCGGGTTTGAGAGCTTCGCTGGTTCGAGGACTGGGTTCGCGGACTTGGATCACGCAACATAGTTTTATAACTCAGCATAAATTCTCGGGTTTGAGAACTTCGGCAGTTCGCGGACTGAGTTCGCCTACTTGGCTACTAACCGATTTCCAGCATGGGACTTATGCACATATGTGTTTCCACACATACTTATGTCCACTATGGTTATGTAATCTAAACTTTCATTCCAATCATTGAAACATTTTTAGAGGACGTGATATATTTGTTACACTATTTCTCGTCAAAGCAATTTTCAAGATGATCAAAACATACATGACTTGCGTCACTAGGTAAAGAAAAACATGGTCGAAGCGAAACGCTTACCAACACATATTTAGAGATATAGATAGGCGAGGTATACTTGGCTCGAAATATGTATAATCTAATCTATATATATAGCATACGACTTTTGTCTCAAGAAATAGGAGATAGAATAGATAGACTTTTGAGTGGCAGATAAGTTCAAGTCTTCACATACCTTTTTTTCGAGAAGTTCCACCGGTCCCTTGAGTAGTTCTTGAGCTCAAATACACTTACTATCCTAGTCCGAGACTTAGCTATAATAGACTAGAAATTAAGACTTATAGTTTTGATCACTAACATTGACAAACATGCTTGAGATAGCAACGCATGCGAGTTTGACCGAGCAGTGCTCTAAAAATCTCCCCCTTGGTCAATTTTAGTGACAAAACTATCAATACATATGGAATACAAAAAAGATAATGAAACTTTAGTAGCTCCTATTCCATAAGTCTAATCTTCAACATTCCTTGAAATCTTCGTCCTTCCAAGTACTCCAATGATCCCAAAAGTTGTAAGTTTAGCATCACCGTTGTTGAAGATACGTAGCTATAACAATGAGAAAACTCGAGATTCTCGATCATTGTTATACAATGTCATAGTATTACTACACAGTGTCAAAGTCCAATTGTATCACAACTTCAACAATAATACTATGGTGATATGTATCACTCCCCCTTAGTCAATACTCCATCTCGATCATGGAAACCACTCCCCCTTACACAATAATCCGGAAACCATATGTGTTTGTAGTGTGAACTACATATTAATTCTCCCCCTTTTTGTCAATATAATTGGCAAAGGTACAAGAACGGGATCATAATGAAATTTCCACAAGAGACATTTCATGACTAAAAGAAAAGATGCACATCATCTTAATTTAGATGCAATCATATAGCCAAAGCTAATAGCATTCATCAAGGAGTTTAAAGATACAGGATAACCCCTCTAAAATTCCACAGCCGCACACCCCTAAAGATATGACCATTAAGCACAAGTTCAAAAGAACTCTCCCCCATTTGATGTCATTCCCAAGGGAACAACAAGAGCGACCTTAATTTCGAGAGAAAAGAAGGATTTCTATTGGACACCAAAAACCATGATAAGTGATTTTCTATATCCAAAAACTCAATCAAATTAATCACAAGTAAACCCATGATTAATTTAATCGGAATACGCAATTAAATTAAATACACAAGGTGATCAACTTAATTGTTTATGCTCAACATAAGTAAACTTACGGAACATATGACTGCCAAAACCATTGGAAAATGATTAGGATAGCCGTTCATATACTCAACACAAGAAAAATCTTATGGAATATATGAATGCTCAACTAGACTAATTACAAGAGAACCTATAATTAATCTAATTGGAATACAAACAACCAAACTATTCACGAAAGTAATCAATTTAATTGTCATTTGTTTTGCTCGACATAAGAGAACTTACGGAGCAAATAACCAAACGAGATGATTGATTTAGTTTACAAATGCTCAACATAACATACCTTACGGAACAACCAACCAAGCTAAT
This sequence comes from Papaver somniferum, assembly GCF_003573695.1. Taxonomy (NCBI): domain Eukaryota; kingdom Viridiplantae; phylum Streptophyta; class Magnoliopsida; order Ranunculales; family Papaveraceae; genus Papaver; species Papaver somniferum. The sequence goes on from NC_039368.1 coordinate 102,116,791, forward strand.
AAAAAATAATCAACTTAGTCGTATAGTGATCAACATAAGACGTATTACGGAGCCTCACAGTATTTCATAGGATATGAACCAAAGAAGATCAATACTGTGAAATATACAAGGATCTATTCTAGTTTCAATCATTATTTGCATAACAATAATAGACTTTATCCTTGTTCACAAAAGATTTTAACCTATCTTCCATCAAAGAATTGACAATATAGGCTTTAACTTTTGTGTTTGTCAAAAGTCTATTCATCCTTAAATCAATACATGAATACCGATCATGAACGACTTTACTTTTGACAAAATATAGGATAACAAAGTTCACGGATGTAAACACACAAATCCCATAAACATTGCAATATAACAAACCAAAGATTAAATATTGCAAACCATCATCCTCCAAATATTTTTAGAATTTAAAGCCCAATAAACCTAAAAAAATAATACAAGAAGATGAAAAATAATAGCTATGTGTAGTCACAATCATTGCTATTCAAAGCAGTAGTTATTCTTCCAACTAAGCCAAAAAGAATACATACTAGGCAACAAAAGAACACAAATTACTCATCTTTTTCCTCATCAGAGATACTCCAAGATGCTTGAATTGCGTTCAAATCTTCCTTGAGCTCGGGAAACTTCGCTGCAACTAAGGACAATTGTTCTTGAACACACTTTACTCTTAAATCAACCTTACACACACCTTTATGAATTTTTTGAAGAAGTCTCACGGTGGTAGGGTCACTAAAATCAAGAGAAGCAATTCTTTGTCGCTTGTAAGCATTTTCCCTTACACGCCTAAAGGTGCACGGACGAACCTGTTTGGGGACCCCAAGAGAGTTGCCAATAGAATCACACCCATGATCATGGCAAATACGACTAACCAAGCAAGGGTAACCCAACATTTAGACGGGTGAAGTCATTGAGATCATTTGAAAGATTATGAACCCACAAATATCGAGACTTGGAATACCCAAATCAAGAAAGTAAACTAATTCCGCAAATTCGCGACTCCACCAAAAATTTTCAATTGTGGAGGTACAAAGATTGGGAATACCAAGTTTTCCAAAAGCCGTCAAGGCAATACTAAGATCATTAGTAGGAAACTTTCCTTGACTCCAAACCACCTTCTTTCCACAAATCCCAACCGAGATATCATCACACGATGGACGTTCATCACAAGGTCTAGGGAGACGCACGTTTCCCAACGGGATTTTGGTAATCCTAGAAATTAATTCTCTATCAACAAGGAACCTTTCTCTACCAATCATGGATTTGAATTCCATCTTGTTGTGATCAACATCATGTATATTGGCATAGAAAATCCTCGTAAGAGAATCAAATCCTTGACCAAGACCATCAAAGATATTTCCAAGCTTGAATTTTGAAAAACATACCAAATCCTCTTCATGTCCACTAGAGAAATCCAACCTATTTTCTAGAATGAAACCTTTTGAAGCAATTCTATCAAACATTCTAGCACATGAATTATCCACAAACCTAATTCTAACAGAGTTTTGATCACAAGATGGATTCGAACTAGAGGATTTTGACCTTTTGCAACTCATTTTTGTGCTTAGAATACATCATAGATCTAGGAAATTGAAAGGAGCAAGAAGATATTACTTACTTAGAAAGAGAATTGAACACCCTTTCTTTCAACTACTTCAAAGACGCTTTAATGGAGGCAAAACACAAAACCCTAGGTTCACGTACGCGGACGAGTAAGGAAGAAGACTAGGGTGCACGAACTTCTTCTTTAAAAAGACCACACATGGGCTTTGGCCCGTTTATGAACCACAATCCATAAGAAGGATAGGATTTCCTTAGCCATTTGCACAAAGGATATGCAATCTGTAACAACACAAGTGAAAGACAACGGATGTGAATGGAAAGATAAAACAAATAACAAACCCGTACACACCACAAACCATTTCTTGCCCCATTCCAAGATATATACAAATGGGGAAATGCCAACTTGTTATCAAGAGGCAGAATGTGCATAGGACTTCTCATGCGATATTTCTGGTTGATATGTGTGAACAGTCCCTGTTGTATAATCAAAATAATGATGATAGTCAGGGCAGTTAGAGCTTTCTATCCTTTGTTTGTTCTGGCTAGCAGAAGGATGCCTCCGTTTTCTGGGTTGCATAGTATTAACACTTACAAAACCCTTTTCGGAAAGATTCTTAGACTTAACCGATTTAAGTTTTTCTAAGAAATTAAAAACGCCTTCGAACGCTTGGAACAAATCTTTATCAATCGATCCATTCCGATAGTATTCCTCATAGAGATCAAGAGTTAATCTAGTGAGGTTCCATATCCTTGAGCGTATTGAGCGTTTTCTCAATCCTTCCTTCTTTTTATTTATTCCTTATGATTGATCCTTATCATCTAAAACTTCCCTTTTATATGAAGTAACATTATTATGAAAAACCAGAGGTTTTGACCATAATAAATTTTGAACAATCTTTACGGAATTCTGGCGTGAGTTACAGATGCCAAGAGCAAGTTTTCCAAAGAAATTTCCCATAGGGAAATTTATAAGGAACGAACAAACACAAACTTATTAGGTTTACGGTGTTTGCCGGCTCTGATACCAATTGAAAAAGAGGGAGTCTAACAACACCACCCAATATTTCGCTTAGAAATATGTATGGACAAACTCGAATATACTTTTTATGAGAATCAACTAGATAGTCAGACTCAATCAATAAAAAGATATATCAAAGAGTTTATATCTCAATCTCTCGATTTAATCTTACTCAAGCAAACAGCGAGTCTCGATTAAAGAGAGATAGACTTGGATGGTACCAAAGACCAATATCCAAGGATCAATCAATATCAATCAAAAACCGTTAGGTCGGACTATCCAGTTGATTGATCTAACGCACAACCTGTATTATTTCTATTATATAAACAAATATAACGCGGAAAAGAAATAACACATACACCAGAAGTTTTGTTAACGAGGAAACCGCAAATGCAGAAAAATCCCGGGACCTAGTCCAGATTGAATACACACTGTATTAAGCCGCTACAGACACTAGCCTACTCCAAGCTAACTTCGAACTGGACTGTAGTTGAACCCCAATCAGTCTCCCAATGATCCAATGTACAGTTGCACCCCTACGCCTCTGATCCCAGCAGGATACTACGCAATTTATCCCCTTAGCTGATCTCACCCACAACTAAGATTTGCTACGACCCAAAATCGCAGGCTTTAATAATAAACAAATCTGTCTCACACAGAAAAGTCTATCAAAGGATAAATCTGTCTCCCACAGAAAAACCCTAAAGTTTTTGTTTCGTCTTTTGATATATAATCAAGGTGAACAGAAACAAATTGATAATCCGGTCTTATATTCCCGAAGAACAGCCTAGATTAATCAATCACCTCACAACAATCTTAATCGCATGGTAGCGAAACAAGACGTCGTGGAATCACAAACAATGAGACGAAGATGTTTGTGATTACTTTTATATCTTACCTATCGGAGAACTCTCACGATCTCAAGTCAATCAATCTAATTGTACTCGTACGATAGAAGATGCAAGATCAGATAACACAACTACGATAAAAGTAGTATCGGTCTGGCTTCACAATCCCAATGAAGTCTTTAAGTCGTAAACCTGGTTTTAGAAGAAGAAAACCAAAGGTTAAAGGAGAATCGAATCTATCTTACAAAATAGTAACACACGGACGTGTGGGTATTAGTTTGTAGAGTTGCTAGATGTCCCCTTATATAGTCTTTCAAATCAGGGTTTCGCCTTGCTCACAAAGAAAACACTATCCACCGTTAGATGAAAACCTGATTTAGATTAGATCGAAATATTAAGTTGTCATACACAAATGAACTGCACACTTTTAGGTTTGTTAACTGTACCCAAACGTGTGCATTGTTGGTTCAATAATAGTCAACCAAAAGGTTAGCCATTTGAGCATTTCATACCAACCATTTTCTTCTTCACCATAACTAGTTCAAATGACTCACACGAACTAGTTAGAGAGTTGTTCAATTGCAAGGAAATCTCATGTACTACACAAGATACAATTGAAGCAAAGATGATTCGATTCACATGAATCGGTTCATGAACTTTATAGCCACAGTTTGCAAAATAATTCCTTAGTCTTTATGAGTTAAGTTCAGAAATCATATTTAGATATATAACCTATACAAGTTCGCAGACTAGGTTCGCAGAATTGAACTACTGGAAAGAGTTTTCAAAGTCCAGCAGAAATTCTCGGGTTCGAGAGCTTCGCTGGTTCGCGGACTGGGTTCGCAGACTTGGCTCACGCAACATAGTTTGATAACTCAGCAGAAATTCTCGGGTTTGTGAACTTCGGCAGTTCTCGGACTGAGTTCGCGGACTTGGCTACTATCTGATTTCCAGCATGGGACTTATGCACATTTATGTTTCCAAAACATACTTATGTCCACTATGGTTATGTAATCTAAACTCTCATTTCAATCATTGAAACATTCTTAGAGGACGTTATATAGTTGTTACACTATTTCTCGTCAAAGCAATTTTCAAGATGATCGAAACATACATGACTTGCGTCACTAGGTAAAGAAAAACATGGTCGAAGAGAAACGCTTACCAACACATATTTCGAGATATAGATAGGCGAGGTATACTCGGCTCGAAATACCAAATGTGTATAATCCAAGTCTATATATATAGCATACGACTTTTGTCTCAAGAAGTAGGAGATATAATAGATAGACTTTTAAGTGACAGATAAGTTCAAGTCTTCACATACCTTTGTGTCGAGAAGTTCCACCGGTTCCTTGAGTAGTTCTTCCACTTGTATGATGAATCGCCATGAACTCCTTGAGCTCAACTACACTTACTATCCTAGTACGAGACTTAGTTATAATAGAATAAAAATCAATACTTATAGTTTTGATCACTAACATTGACAACCATGCTTGAGATAGCAACGCATGCGAGTTTGACCGAGCAGTGCTCTAACAAACATTCACAGTCTAACTAGTGTACATCTCGAAATTTACAGCAACCCGAAGATAGTACACCAATCGAAAATGTGTTAGAGCATTACTCGGTTGAACCCACCAAGCGTTGGTATGTCAAGTTTGGTTGTCATATTTTAGTGAACCAAAACTCATTTAAAGAATCCCTTGATTATTTACTAGAGTCAACTTCGTATAAGTTAGATAGAAAGTTATTAGGATATGAGACCTACAAGTATTACTCGAAGACTTGAAGAATGCGAAGAAATAAAGAGTTACATCGATAACATCATCCTTCCTCTTGAGGTTAGTAATATTTTGACTTGAACTGTTTCATTCCTAACGTATCTTTCAAGTCGTACTATATTGAAAACATAACTGCGAAGCTGTGAATGATTTTACTCTAGTTAGACGTAGTATTAAGGAATTATAATACGAAGTATAACGCCTATCTTTTGAACTTCGTATATAAGACATCGACATAATCGTATGAATGCTATTGTAATTATGTATGGGTATGGGTGAAGATTTCGTCATATGAAACAATGTTTTACATTCGTTTAAAGGAAGTACAAATCATAAACTTGTTTTGTGAATCGAAAGGGAAATCGCTAGGCGTATAGGTATTGTTATTCATTGCAAATCTTTGGATTACCAATATGTGTGTTTAGTATAACCGCTCATAACTTGTTTATGTATCTTGGTAAAACTATTCACAATGCCTGACTTATGTATCGGTATTACTTTTATTAGTGAAACCAATCTTAAGTAATCACTTGAGATGGTATGATCGATATTTGTAATTGGTGTGACCAATCTAGAGCTGCACAAGACCCGCCCAACTTACCCGAACCCGCCTGTACCCGCTAAACCCATGGGTTTTTATTCCAAATCCGCCCGCAGCGGGTTAGTAGTTGGTTATGAATATAAAAACCCGCTATAGTTGGGTTGGTAGTTGGTATTAGATAAAACCCGCCCGAACCCTCCCGAAAAAACCCGCTAAAAATACCCCTTGATAAAACTAATCCTAATCGTCCGTTATTGAAATTCTAGCGGTACTAGTAGATAAGATAACCCTCTTTCTCTCCACTTTCTAGTCTCTTCCTCTCTGTTCGGCCTCCGCTGTTCTTCTTACATCATATAATTAAGTGAAACATTACCTGCCTATATTTCGCCTTCTTTCTCATGTAATGTTCTTCTTGTTTCCTTCGCTTTACATTCTCCTCCTTCTATGAACAATTGGATACGATATTAGAAAATATAAGAGAGTTGGTAGTCCAGATTAATTATATAATGGAAATTTTCTTTGCATATAGACAATAGCACTCACCGTCATCCATCGACACCTAAGAGAAACATCATGAACAGCCTTGTCAGGAAGTAAAACTACAGTTTTGATATACCTCATAATACTTGGCTCATCCGCGTACCTATGCTTATAAATCAGTATACACAGAATTCATCTTTCAAAACATTAGAAATGCTCTTATCATCTAGCAAGTAAATGCATGCTAATTTGTACAAGAAAGAATTCTTAACATAACATGTTCTTATACCATCTAATCCCCACTAAAGCTAGCGCGTCGTGGTATATAGCTTCAAGCCTTCAATCAATTACCATCAAAAATATGGCCTATAATTTTCACTCTACTCCAACTTGCAGAAAATATTGAACTACAATCTGAAGCGGGTTTAAACCCGAACCCGACCGACCTGTAGGGGATGGGTCAAAAACCCGCCCGATGTTTGTGGGTGCGGGGTTGGTTATGAAAATAAAAACCCGCTATAGTTGGGTTGGTAGTTGGTATTAGCTAAAACCCGACCCGCCCGACCCATGTGCAGCTCTAGACCAATCCTAGACATTGGGTAACCGATCCTATCACTTGGGGGGACTAATCACAAGATATATAATTGATCCTTGTAGTAGGTTAACAAGTTTTAGTAATTGGTGTAACCGATCCTATAACTTGTGCAACCGACCACAAGTAATACCATAAGATAGTGGTAACCGATCCTGGTACTTAGTTAGCCATTTTATAGAAACTAGTGTAGCCGATCCTAGTAGCCACTTGGAGGTAGAACCGAACGTTGTTTGGTAGAACCGTTAAACCCATGCATGGTGATTAAATTTTTTTGATCAATCACATAGTTCTTGGAAATCAGAAGAACCAATTCTAAAATCGTTTGGAAGTGTGGCAAATCGATTCCAAGATTGTAAATATGAAAAAGGATTTACAAAGTAAAGATGTCGACATACTTTGAACACGTGCAGTAATTCATACCTATTATTGTTCAATGATATTCCTTGATAACTAAAGGAGAATCCCAGATCAAAATAAATTGAGAATCTTTTAATTAAGGTTTTTAATTTTATATGTTTTTAATTTCCAGCAATTAAATGCATATCTTTAGAAAATAAAAATTGGTAATGTGCATTTACTAATTGTATATTTTCTACTGAGATTACGGTCAATATTTGGACAGAGCATTTCCAGGAATTATGAAAACCGTTTTTGGCTTTATTGCATATATTTGAGAATATTCGGTTTTGGGAATTCCTTGTTGTCCAAACTTCTTTGGTCTATAAATATTGAAGTTTGCATTTCGAGCAAACCAATCCTCAGAGCCAGCAAAACTACCTAGTTGTGTTGTTACTGGTGGATCCGTCTATTCGGAGAGGAAAGTACCCTAATTAGGCGAAATCTCTTACGGCCGCTCGTTTTAAAGACTTCTTTGGGATTGAGAAGCTCCACGAGTACCATTGGTGGGAAACTAGATAATTGCAGTTTATTATTAGTTTTTGATTGATTTGATTGACTAACGGTTGTTGAACTTTGATTGCACCTAGTTTGTTTATGCTTGAGAATCTTCTCTTCTGATATAAGATTCACTCAAACTAGATCAAAGTATCGTCGGGGATCTTTAGACTGTTTGTAGATCTAAAGACGTCTTGTGATAATCCATCATTAACAGACTCCGTTCTGTGTGTGACTAACCACAAGAGATTCAAGTTGTTTGTGTGCAGGTATTTATTGAAGATGTAAGAAGATTTGAAGACAATGAAGATTTCATATTTGAGTTTATAATCTTTGGTGTGCACAAAACTTGATCGGCTGGGGATCCAACTATAATCGGTTTATCTTTTGATAGATTGGATTGATTAGGTACGTAGATCGGCATCAATACATTTCTTTGTGATTCATAGTATTGATTGCATAGTCTAAACAATTACTTTGGTAGTTGTTGAATATATTGGTCTAGAACCCAACAAAGGAGTTTATTGGTTAAACGGAAGAGCCTTTTATCAAACGTATATCACGTGTTTGAAAAGAGTTGTTACCGAACAGATTTGTTGTTCCTTTACTGTTTGGAATACGAACCAAAGGAATTATTCCAAGTGCGTGACTTATTGCAAGTTGGAGGCACAGGGATACTGAGGGAACTAGGTGAAATATAGGTTTAGTTGCTTGGTCTCAACTATACGAAGTTGTTTTAGATTTTTATAGCGGCTTAATTATGAGAGTATTCAATTCTGAACAAGGTCCCGGGATTTTTCTGCATTTGTGGTTTCCTCGTTAACAAAATCTTGTTGTGTCTTTTACTTTTCTATTTCCGCAATTATAATTGATTTATTATAACTAGAAGTAAAATACACAAACGTTAATTCCTAATTACTTAATAGCTATCCTATAGTGTTTGGTTAAGTCTGAACCTATTATCAAGTAATCATACTTCATTATTGTATTTTCTCGATCTTGTATCCATAGTCAATCACGCAATTTATCTTGTTGTAGTATTGTCTCGATCTCGTATCCATAGACGACCACTCGAAGTGTGAACCGATTCGTTGTATTGTCTCGACTCAGTCCATAGACAATCACTTTCGGAGAAAGGACTTATAGGTGTAAAAGTTGTACATTGGGGTATATTTGGGTACCCTCGTCTTTTCAAAATCGGTCCTGGGATCGTTCCTTGCCACAAGAGATCTGTTCTATAAATAAGATCAGTCTTGATATCGGTCCTGAACACACTTTTCAACTACAAAATAAGTTTCTCAAGTTTACTTACTTAAACTATATTTCTAAAATTTCTTTAAACATAATTCCAAGGTTTGGATTTATCTGTTAGTTCAACTCACTAAATGATAACTAGTTATCAATTAGTGTAGTGTCGAGAACACGAAGTACTTAAGTTGTAGAAACAACTATTCTACATCATTCCTTAAGATACTTTATTCATAGTAATATGATAAAGTCACCTATACTAAATTCTTTGTAAGAAATTTAATTTCGCATGTTATATATTCAATTAATACAAAATACAAAAGTGGAACAAGTCAAGTTTATAACAATTAAACTCGAACTGAATGACAATGTCTCCGTTGTCTTTGGTACATCTTCAGGTCTTAATGAATAACTTGAGTTTGTCTCAACTTTTATATGTTCCTAGTCTAACCTAACGAATTTAATTTTAATAGCCGACTCAAGCGACTCCTAGTTTTGGAGCTAAACTTGATATACCAACTAGGGCTTCACATGGGCGGGTATGGGCAGGTATTAGCTAAAACTAACCTCGCACCCACAGACTGCGGGTTTTTATTTTCATAACCAACCCCGCACCCACAAATAGCGGCGGGTTTTAATACCCGCCCGTTACGGGGTGGGCAGGTATGAGTTTAAACCCGCTTAAACACTAGATAGACAAATGATGGAGAATCAATCGAAATTATCAGTGATGATATTAGGACCATGAACAACAATTGGTAAGTACAATGACCATCTGGCTACACATTCACCACTAAAGATCGTAATACATGACCTAGCACAGTTTAACATGACAAATTTACAATTCATTTTTCCGTTAATCTCCAAACAACTTCTCGTTAGAGTAACAACTTCTCGTTAATCTCCAAACAACTCATTAGTGAACAGGAAATTGTTAAGAGTCACATTATCCTAGGGGAATATATACATCACCTAACATCCTAATCTCAAGGAAGATGACAAAACTAGAAGAAAGGATTCTAATGACAAGAATAAAACATTACATGTAACAACATCAAATTGAACTTCCTAATAATTTCAAGGCTAGTTGTTCTTGTTGGTGGGTTGTTGATGAAGAAATAGACAGGTAATTGTTGTCATTCGTAGAGAATCGTAGGTGAAGAAGAAGAACTAAGGAGGAAGAAGGGAGAGGCCGAACAGAGAGAAGAGTGTCGAAAGTCTGAAAGTGAATGAGGGTCTACTAGTATTAGGGTTTCATAATGGATGGGACATCTAGGATTAGTTTTATCTAAAGGTATATATTTTACGGGTTTTTCGGGCGGGTATTATCTAAAACCAACCTTGCACCCACAGACAACGGGTATTTTTTTTCATAACCAACCCCGCACCCACAACGGACGGGTTTGGAATAAAAGCCCATGGGTTTAGCGGGTACGGGCAGGTATGGGTAACGTGGGTGGGTCTTGTGCATCTCTAATACCAACGCTTAATGGGTTCAACCAAGCAATGCTATAACACATGTATTATGGGAATTTGTTTAGCTGATTAAGTATTAGTGGTTAGAATAAAGTAATGCATATGTGTTTATGGGTGAAAATTGTTTCTGCTGGTTTTGGTAAATTTGGGTGTGTGTGGATGAGAGACGAATCTAAACCCTAAACAAATGCACTGCACGTGAGTACTTTAGATTCGAGAGATCAATCTGTACAATTCTGGCCTAAACCAAGAAATGGCCGTTCCAGACTTGCTTCGGTCACAAAGTGAAGGAGATGGGGTTGATCTGAGGGAGGGAAGCGAAGAAGGTGTTGAGATTATGAAGGTGTTAGCTGTTTATGACTTGTATCAGAATGTTGAACTGGCTTGCATAATGTAAGCTATCAGTTCTTGGTGTTTCTGGATACGGTGTTAACAACAACTTGGTTTTCTGTGTTGTTGGAAATAGGTCGAAGAACCTATTTATACAAGTCATTTGAGCGCAATCCTCATCTCGTAGGAAGTGGAGGAAGTTAAGTGATGGAGTAGTGGGTTCGTGTAGGGATGGTGATTGTCACACGATCGTGCCTTTGCCCACTTCCCTCATCACTGTTAACCGTCCATCATTTCCTAATACGTTCTCGTAATGAGCGCGTTGCGCGCCGCACGTTGTACACCGCCAGACCAATACCCCAGTAAGTATCCCCCAGTTTGTGACATGTTTGATGTCTCGAGTGAGTGGGTCAAGTCGTGGGACCTGCCGCAAAAAATAGCATATGGTGCTATTAGGTTAAATAACTAAGTTATTTATGGAATTGTTATTCATAAAATATCGTACATTCTCGATGCATGCAATGCATCAATTTTAAGCAAGCATCTCAAAACAATCGATATGCATGAAGCATCGCTGTTTTAAAGCTTGATTGAATAAGTCGCGGATTGAGCGTCTTAAAATGGCAGCATGCCAGACTTTCTTTGGGTGATCGTTTGAGGGCCGTGTAAACAAGCTATGACTTGGTCGATCACTCCCTGTGGAAGAGAGACGGCTGGTGGTCGTCATGCTACTTTGCAGGTTTGCTGGAAATAAATCTACATCATCCAATTATGCATGCAAAGTTGGATGGACGAGATGATTTATGGCAGTTGTGCATTGTCGTTGATGAATTTTAGTGTTTAGGAACCGTGCGCCGTCCCTACTTTGGCCAACCGAATTCGAGCACTGAGTGCTAATCCGCACAAGACAATCGGGCATGCATGGAGGTAGGCTGCCGGCGTGCATGTCTACACCTTTTGGTTCATCAAAAATCAGATCTAGGCCACTCAATTCGACCGGCGAAGATGAGTGGCACGATCAATTTACGACAAAAATAGATTGTGGCAAAGCAAAAATTAGGGTTTGAAGGTCGTGTGACCTATCACCTTTTAGGCGTGCGCTTCGAGGCACCTGGACCTGGTTTGCACAGGCCGTCCGGTCACATGTAAAGGTGGGCCAATGGTGAACATGTTAACACCTTTGGGACTACTAGAATCTGTATCTACACCATCCTTTTAGGCTGGCGAATATGGATGGTCGTGATCGATTTAAGACGCTAGTGTACTTCCGCGACACAAATTAGGGCTTAGAAGCATCAAGCTTGCCATGTTTCTGGTAATCGATTCATCACCCTATGGCCTTTCCGTGAGTAAGCCGTTCGAGTGAGGGGAAAGTGGGGCCTCCAGTGTGCATGCCAGCGCTTCCCTAATCACCCATGGGATGACCTAATCCGTCCAACCAAGCTGGCGAAGTTGGACGGTTGCGATGACTTTAAGACTGTCTTTGACAGTCCGTGTTCGCTCGAATTCCTTTTCCAAGCAACGTGACCACCGTACTTGGGATTGGCGTATGACGGTGTTGGGAGGTGTTTAGGCAAGGTCTGATTGGTCGGAACACTGGTGTGCCCGCCGACAGCCATCGTGATGGTTGCCCATTCCTTCCAGGGTTCGGCTAGGTTTGTTAAATTGCGCGGCCAATTTGTGTGGTCGTGATCGTTTTCTGAGACTGAGATGGACAGTCTAGATTTCCCTTAAGGAATTTCAACATGCTTGATCGAGCTAACCTTAATCAAAAGTGTGTCGATGCAAGATTCTCTTTAGAGAGTGATGTAGCCTATGTGGGTATTTCATGCAGATCTCAATATTGGCACTTCGGGAGATTCATGCTACTCCGCTGAGAGTGAACACTTAATCGTTATGACATGTCAATGATGAGAGTTCGGCTGAGAACATAGCACGGAAAATACCAGGCAAATCATGCATTAATTAATAATGCTAACAAAATTCACAGAATATTTGGGATTGCTATTGCACGCACCATTCTGAGTGAATTTCATGTATATATATTGAATTGCTTCAAATAAAGCGAAAATGTTTTCTTCACTTATCACTTCTTAAACGGCCTTTCCCTTTGCAGGGTGACAACGCTTTAAATACTGGTTTTACAATTTTAGCCCTAAACTAAAATCCACCATTAACAATATGATTAATAGTTAGTATTTGAAAATAACAACTAATTTTATTTTGTGCCAATTAAAATACCCAAATTTTCCAGTCGTAACCCAAAATAAAATACCCATATTTTATTTTGTGAACTCATGAACTCCTAGCCGTAATTCATGATTTCCTATGGGTAAAAGATCTTACAATTAGGTTGAAAACCACCAAAACCTAGCCGTATCTAGGTTGCTATTCTGTTACGGCTAGGTCATCTAACCGTATGGTTACTTCACAGTCACATATAAAGCTGGCTGTTAGAGTAATTTTTTATTTCTATGGTTAATATTTTTTTTACTGAAAGCTCATCAGCTTCCAGCCGTAATTTGTTGTTTACGACTAGGAATTTATTTATTTGGGGGTAATTTGCGTTACCTCCCCCGTAAAGATTGGTAATTTTCATTAGCTCCCATACATAAATAAAATTAGCGAAACCTCCTCTCGTCAATAATTCCGACTACTCTAAATTAGCTGACTCATCACTAACTTACGCGTGGTTTTTATTTTTTGGGGGTGATTTGCGTGACCTCCCCTGTAAAGATTGGTAATTTGCATTACCTCCTCTGTAAAGATTGGTAATTTTAATTACCTCCCCTACAAAAAACCACGCGTAAATTAGTGTTGAGTTAGATAACTTGGAATAGATAGAATTATTGACGTTAAGAGTTTTTGCTAATTTTATTTCTCTAGGGGAGGTAATGCAAACTACCAATCTTTGTAGGGGAGGTAACGCAAATTTTCCCCATTTATTTCCAGCTGTAATTTGTTGTTTACGATTAGAAGTTCATTAATTCGTACAAGTAGACAGTTCTGAAACTGAAAATTGAATTCTAATATGACAACATCTTACCTATTTAAGCAATCAAAAGCAAAGAAATATAGTGGGGTTGCCGATAATCACCTAATATAAGTCATGACTTGAAGATTATTTGGTCGTTGAGGTATTTCAACTTCTTGATTTATCAATTCATCATTTTCTTCTTGGGGTTCATCCTCTTCATTATTTGGTGGAAAATTGTGGAACAAAAGAGAAAAAGAAGAATAACAGATTTAAGTATATTTTATTTATTCATACTAGTATAACACGCACGCAGTCATCTTCGCGTCTGACAGGTCCATTTTTATCTGGTTATACCCACTGAAGCCGTCCATGAAGGAGAATCGCCACTTTCCTGCCGTCGCGTCTAGCTTCGTATCAATATTAGGCAAGGGTAAGTCGTCTTTTGGGTATGCTCGGTTTAGGTCCTTATAATCGACACAACACCTGATCTTTCCATTTTTCTTCGTCACGGGCACAATATTGGCTAACCAGGTCAGGTGTTGGATAGGTTTGATGAATTTGGCCTTCAACAATCGCTCTATCTCTTCCTTTATTGCAAGGGTTGTGGCCCTGGGGAATTCCCTGCTCCTTTGCTTTACTGGTTTGAACTCAGGTGACACTCCGAGGGTGTGAGATAGGAGCTCGCTATCGAGCTCCTGACATCTCATCATAGTTGAAAGCGAAGACATCCTTGTAGTCTCTTAGTATATCAAATAGCGCTTCCCTCTCTTCTTTGTCCAAGCTCTTTCTTATCATGATAGGTGATGAGCGCCAAATATTGTATATATCAGCACCTTTTTATTGGCATTTAACTCATTTATTGTGCATTAATGCTATATTTTATCCCATATTCTGTATTTTCATTGTTTTCAAGAATAAATATTTTTATTAATTAATTTTGCATTTTTAGGTTATAAATAAAATTTGGATGGAATTACGGAGCGAAAAGAGCAGAAAAGTGGTGGAAGCCGAGAGGAATCACACAAGGAAGCTGCGAAGAATGTTGTGCGCAAGACCAAAAGGCTAGAAATGGGCTTAACAAGGAAGAAATTGTTCTTAAAGAAGAAATGGGCTCAGAATTATCCCAAGCCCAACTTATCTGCCAAACCAGAACCAAAATCCATAGCCCACTTATCCTGTAGCCGTCAGATTGGATCCTCAGCTGAATCCAACGGTCGCTTCATCGCCGATATATCAAATTTGCTACAACCGCTTCACACCACAACACCTAACTCCATCTTGAGCCGTCAGTTTCGTTGTATTTTTGCATCCAACGGTCGCTCATAATAAGTCTCCATCTCGCCGTTAGATCCGTTTCAGAAGTTATCATCCCACGGCTCAGCTTCACGAAACATCAAAATATTTATCCCTGCCTCACACCCAAACACCAAACTCATGTACACCCAAAATAGAGGTCGACCCAAACACACCCTAATCCCTAAAAACATCGACCTTCTCTTTCTTCTCCACTCCGTCTTCATCCCATACCCTGTCTCTGCCGCAGACACCCCTCTGCCATCACCACCACCTCTGCCACAGCCACCCTACGACTTCCATAACCACTCTAACGAAACACCACCTTACCCTATATCTCTAGCCACTTATTTCACCAATTTCCCCTCTATCCACCTCTGAAACCCTAGGTGGGAAATTGGTAAAATAAGTGAGTCTATAGAAGTGATTGAAGACAGGAGAGGGAGCAGGAAGAACAGAGAAAGAATGGGTCGACGCTATAGGTAAGGATTATCCCATCCAATCAAGTAAAAATTGTAACCCTAGTTTACTGTTTCCATTTGGGGATTTGTAAGAACCCTAATTTTGTATTTTGGGGTATAAATAGAGATGGGGGTTAGTGTTGTTGGGGTATGCCTGGACTAGCCAGTGTACCACCAAGAGGCCTGGAATAGCCAAGACCTCAACTGTTAGTGTTGTTTCAATTTCAATTCATCTCTGTTAATGTTAAATTCAGTTAATACTGTGTTCATTATGCTTTAGTTATTTTGCTTAGGTTTCAATGAAACCCTAACTTGTTGTTGTGCATTGCATTCTGATGACACTGCTTTTGAATGTTAATAATGCTCATGAAAGATCAAACTTAGTGTTGCATCATATTGCTCTCACATGGTATGTCATGCATACCTTGTAGTTAGGTTCACAATATGATGGTGGAACTACAACTTATATCAAACCAGATTATCATTGATCTTTAGACTAATTATGCTTTAGCTAGACAATTAGTACTTAAGAGATATGCCTTAGTTGTGTTAGGTCTTTCTAGTGGGGAAACACCTTAGACATAGGGAAGACATGAATCTAAACCCTTGTCTATCATAAGGACAAGAGGAGTGTACACAGAGCATGCTTAGTGGAGGTTAATGATGAATTTGAAGCCTGAGTTTCACATTGTCCTGCATTCCTTTCTTTTTCCTTACACTGCTGTGTAATACTCAGCAGCTCACTGCCAGTTTAGTTGTGGTTCAACACAACAAATCAAAGCTCTCACTTCACTGCCTTTGCTTATTTTTGGCTCACTGCCACTGTCACTTACTGTCACTGTTTAGTTCTGTCTTTCTCTTGTTACACTTAGCTCACTGTCACTGTTAGAGAGTTAGCTTAGTTTCAACTTCAACTTTACACACCCAAGTCCCTGTGGACTGACCTGTGCTTGCACACTATCTACATTGACCCTGTGCACTTGCATTAAAACATAGTTTGTAGGTTGTTTTCCCCTCCTACCAAGTTTTTGGCGCCGCTGCCGGGGACTTGGTGCTGTGTAGTTTGACTGTTCTCTTAGCTATTATTGCACTTTCATCTTTGCATAACTTAGGAGCATATTCATCTTGCATTTGCATATTCATCCTGCATCATCTGTTTTATTGCATCTTAGTGTAGCTCTGTAGCCTCCTGTATGACTTAGCTTTCCTTTTGAGCTGTTTCATTCTGTTGTTGTGCTGCTGTGAAGCCCAAATAGAGCTGCTGCTGCCAAGCCTGCAACATTGCCCTTGTCCAGCTACTGCTGTGGTGCTGCTAAAAAGCTGCTGGAGCTGCTTAATATGTTGGTGCTGCTGTAAAGCCCAAGTGGAGAAACAACTTAGCCTTGATGCTGCAAAGCTCAAGTACAACCCAGTTCACTGGGCTAGTGTGGTATTCTTCTGCCACTTAACTTTCTGGGCTTGTTCCCAAGCTTTCTTTTCAAAAATTTCTATAAGCCCAAGCAAACATTGAAACTGAACTGTGGGCCTGACCCAACAAAAGTTGTAAAACGTTTTCAAAGCCCAGTTGGGCCTTATTTTTTGGCTAAAACTGATAGCCCAAGACCCAACTGAACTCTGTGCTTGCTTCTAAACTTTGGGCTTAGACCCATACCAAAATTTGAAAACGTCTTCAAGCCCAAGTGGGCCTCTTCTGGTTACAAAATCAGCAGGCCCAGAAACCCAGCTGAACCCAGCTGGGCATCGTTCATTTCTGGGCTCGGCTAACTGAACTCGTTAGTTGGGCCGTATACCTGCAAATTCTAGGTTGTAAGAACAACAAGTGGGCTGTGTTTTCAGAATTCCAACTCACTAGTTGGGCTCTGTTTCACCAAAGCTATTCCAAAACCCAAAGAAACCAAAGTTTTTCTTCCCATTAAAACCAAAGGTTTTCAAAACCCAATAAACCAAAAGTTTTTCTTTCTCCCATTAAGAAAGGCAAAGTTTCTCAAGCCCATCAAAAAAAACAAATTTCTTTTTCCCTAAAAACCAAAGTTTGCTCCCAATTAAACCAAAAATTTTGCTCCCATTTTAAAACCAAAAGGTTTGTTTTCAAAACCCATTAAAAACCAAATTTCTTTTTCAAACCTAATAAAACCAAATGTTTCCCACCAAAACCAAATTTTTCCCAAAAATCCAAACCCATTAAAACCAAAGAGTGGGCTTTGTAATATTTCTACTTAGATCATTCAGGCTTTTGGTCTGCAACTGGGGATTCGAACAAATCCCTTAGAGAACTTGCGTATGGACATACTTCACGTTATGAACCTCCCATAGACCATGATGTCAATAATCATAGGAATTATTATGGACATTTTCAAAGTCCTGAGCCTCAATACATGAACCCTAATGACTATTCACACATGCATCATTCACCACAACGTGAAAATGAACATTTTGCTAATGCCTCACTCACACAATCATCTCTTGTTGATCAAATAGAAGCTCGAATCGCAGCTTTAGAAATGCAATCACATGAGGAATCTGTCACATCTAATTTTCTTAGGCAACCTGAAATCTATGCATGTCCCGCATGTGGTAGTTTAGACCACCCTGTTGAGAATTGTCATATTTTGCATAATTTTAGGCAATCTAGAGAAAATCCAAGGTATGAAATGCCCATAGATTTTGATGCTAGTAGTCATTGGGACCATAATCAACCTTTTGAAGGTTGCGAACAATATTTTCCAGATCCCAAAAATCATGCACCCATGTATCACTCACCACAGTGGGAAAATGAAAAATTTCATAATCCCCTGAGTCCTTGTATGCAATCTGTGATGGAAAACATCAAACTCATTGAACAAAACAATGCTAGATTAGAATTTCAAAACTTGCATGACCATTTATCTAGCAACATCTCTGAAATACCCTTATCTAATGAACCTCATGAACAACCATGTGTTGAATATGAAACTAGGTTACCCACTAATGAAGACTCTTCTTCCATTGAACAACTTAATATGCTATTAAGGAGTAACCTAATTCATTTAAAAAATGTAGAAAAAGAAAGATTTCACCATGAGATGTTTGTTATCCCTAATGAAATTAACTTTGAAAATAGTGTACCTAATCCTTCTCATGATAATATTGAACATGAACCTAATTTAGAGGAAAATGAGTGGACTAGAGACACTATAGTTTCGAATAGGGAATGGCATTCTTTTTTTGATGATGATGATGATTATGAAGAACATGTCTATACTGAAAATGTTGTGGAACCTTTGGGTTCAAATACATTAGGCTTCTCAGCCTCGACCTTAATGAATGATGTTTCTTCTAATATTCCATATACATGTGATGTTGATATTGATCTTGAGCATGTACATCTGACCGGTGAAAATAACTTAGGTAATATTGAATCTTCTGTCGA